>NC_050533.1:21196877-21210136 GCF_002922805.2 Oryzias melastigma
ATTAGCACCCCAAAAGCTAACATGTTGCTTAATTACTAGCTAAACTCCAAAATAGCCTACATTTCCTCAGTAAACTAAATTAGTCAAAAATGTTAGCCTGTTGCTAAAATATAAGCTATACTCTAAATTAGCCTAAAAATCCCAGTAGATAGCAATGTGCCAAAAACGTTAGCATGTTGCTAAATATTACGTAAACTCTAAATTAACATAAAAAATCTCAGTAAATGTCAAATTATCCCCCAAAAGCTAACACATTGCTTAATTACTAGTAGCTAAACTCCAAAATAGCATAAATTCAACAGTAAACTAAATTAGTCAAAAATGTTTGCATGTTGCTAAAATATAAGCTAAACTCTTTATTTGCCTAAAACCCCCAGTAGATAACAAATTAGCCAGAAACATTAGCATGTTGCGAAAATATTAGCTAAACTCCTAATTTTTTTTAAAATGACTATAAAAGATGAAACCATAGCCCATGAAAATATTTTAAGGTTTCTTTCTAATCTACTTAACATGTTGACATTTGAAGACTTTCTCAGTCATTACCTATAGGGTATATTTTGCTAAATATTTAAAGAAAATACCAAAGCTACAAACCGCAATGTCCTGAACAAGCTGAATGTTTTGATAACAAAGCTGCTGAAATGGCTGAAAATGTGATTGAGTTTTTATGAAAAGCAAACGGAAAGGAGCAGGAGGATCATTTTAGTGTGAATACTTACTAAACATTCACATTCACTGGAATTGTGTGACACCAGTCACAAACATGCTAGTAAACAGTAGAAGAATAAGAAGAAGCCCCTCCCTGCTTGTCTATTGTGATCACCATGGACTAAATGCGTGTTCAAGAACGCTGGTTTAGAATATTCTTGAATGCAAGTTACATGTCTGGTGTGCAGGGCCGGCCCTGGACGTAGGCAACATAAGCAGCTGCCTAGAGCGCCATCTGCTGGAGGGGGTGCCAAATCACAGTGATTAGGCTATATATTAATGTCTCATTAAAATAACTCAAAAGTTTGATGTTATCAATAATTTTGCTGCTGTCTAAGCTGGGTGGGGTGGGAAGGAGGGGTGCATTAGCGTTTTTATAAAACTTTAAGAATGAAAAAGCAGGAAAACAAGTGCTCCGAGACAGCTTTAAGGTCAAAAAAGGAAAGAAGAGGAGGACAAACAGACGGAAAAAAGCAGTTTCACTGCAAATCAAGGTTTTTTTTTTTTTCTTCAATCATCAATCATTAAAGTCCCCCCATGACATTTTTTTTATTAAAAAAAAACCCAAAACATTTACAGCAGTGTTTTAATTACGTATGATTATGAAGTTTTTAATCAAAATACCACAGCCTAAATGTCTTACAAAGCCATTTTTCAGGATGATCTAAAGCCTGTTTCCAAAATTTCCTCTGAGGGGGCGTGGCTTTTGGTGCTGAGCAAAAGATAGACCAGACACCAAAAAGATCGCTGCAAGGCGCAAGCTGCCCGCAGAGGTATGTGGCACTTCGTGTCGAGTGAATAACACAATGGGTTAACAAGGGCGCCGAATGCAACATTCCGCGTTGCTTTTCACCATGTGAACCAGCTGTCATGTGGAATTGTTGGATCCACAGCTCCTCTGTAAAATCACCAACCCTGGTTTCCCAAAATCCCTTCATCCGTAGCTTCTCCCACGTAGCTTTCCGCTCCATGGCCTGAATAAGACGCCGACGTCTCCTTTGATAGATGATGATGAGAGCTAGTGCTGTGACAGAAATTTGAATGTATGTGATGGGAATCAAAGTATTGTTCACATCCGTCGCCCTGTTTTCGACGTTTAGAGTTTCAATAAAGTTTTGCACATATGTGTCATAAAAACACAGAAAATGTGGTCTTCAATCTTAATATTTTGACTGTTCATTTGCGAGCCCTGTACAGGGTTGCCCTGTTTTCATCTGCATACAGTATTCACCCAAAAGGGCAGTTGTGAGTAAGACATAAAATAAGGTCTCTTGTCTTTTTCTTTTGCTGCATTGTTATATTTTTTGATAACATTTGCAAACATTCCGTAGAGCTTCATTAAGACACCTCCAGGCATGGCCTGGAGACTCCATGACGAATGTAGGTGTTTCCAACTGTTATCCATTCTCTTGCTCTCTAGTGACATAAATGTTTGAAAGATGATAGATACATCTGAGAATTCTGTGATTTATTCAAAAGCTACTGCTGGGAAATTTTATGTGACACAGTTTAGCTAAGAGTAAAAAATATAGTTATACCATACCCCGCTCAGGTAATATTGCAGTTTGCAAAGTAATATTTCTTCATTTATCCCCCTAAACACTCCCTTTTTATGGACAAATCAATAAAGTCCCCGCTCTCCCCTGATCATCTTTTCTTTTACCCGGATAATCTTCTCCAGGAAGTCTTTACACAACAGAGAGATGCTTTTCTATTGACAGCATGACCCTAATACCACAATTACAGCTCGGCAGTGAAATCGGACAAGAGATGGAGACATAGGGAGCTTTTTGATTGAGAGTTTTCGATTTGGCACATTCAGAAAGTTGAACAAATTAAAAGCCTTGGCACCAGATCAGAGAGTCGTTCAGTTGAATCAGACTTTAGATGGACGATCACATTATGCAGTACAGCTGTAACACAGTTCAGGCTATAATCTATATGCAAATATTCTACATCTATTTTTTTTTTTTCACTGTGGCCTTTATGGGTCAGTGTGAAAAAAGGGACAATTCTATTATTTTCCACGGAGCTGAGCATGCTTGTCTTTCATTCTTGCAGTGTTTCTGTGTACTTGTTCTTTACTGCAATGGGATATTTTCCCTGTTCCTCTTTGAGCTCATTGAAATGACAGTAAATATCAGAATGCATGAATCCACATTCTTTTTATGCCTAATGCGTACAAACCAGGTATGTGATGTGCAATCAAGAATGTACTGAATGTGTGTTTTTGAACGCATCTTTCAAGCATATAGTGTTCACACTGGACTGTTTCTACCTGATACTAGTGTGTGCACTCGCAGTTGGAAGTGTTACGCCCCTTTTGTCTAGAGCATCTGGTGGAGTATAACATACAAGTAAACTAAGAAAAATATATAACCAAAACACCAAGAGAATCGTCCATATAAAAAGATAACAACATTTACAAGGAATTCAATAAAGGACAAACAAGAACTGATGGATTACATATCCCGGACAAGACCCCAAGTTATGTTTTCCCCCTTTTATTTAGAGGATCTGGTGCATAACATAAAAGTAAACTGAGAAAACTGTACAGCAAAAACACCAAAAGAATACCTCCACATAATTTGATAACATTTACAAGGGAAACAATAAAGGACAAACAATAACTGATGCATTACAGATCCCGGATGAACCCCCAATTTATGTTATGCCCGTTTTGTCAAGGGCAGGGGTCTGCAACCTGCTGCTCCGGAGCCACATGTGGCTCTTTGACCCCTCCATTTTGGATCTTTGGTTAAAGGAGCATAAAACATTTTTAAAAAGTACAACTGTAAAATGAACGTAAGAAGAAAACTGATTCGACTAATTTACAGTTAAAGGACATTATGTATTAGACGTTTTTTGACAAATTTTTGAGCGCTAGATTTTCTATTTTAAAACACATTCAAGGATTTTATGTGTTTGTAAAATCAATTACACTGAATCAGCCCTGATTTAGTTAATAAGATTTGTACATTTTTGTCTAAAATGTACAAATGTAATGTTTTCTTGCGTTGAGATGATCCTGTGTGACACAGGATGTCTTTTATTTTGAAAGGAAGTCATGTAAAATCTCTGACAAAAATTATAAACTATTTTGAGATTTGAGAAAAAAAAATTGGAAAAAAAGGCTTAATTTTCATTTTGCAACCCAAAAAAATTAACTATAACTATAAATTATTTTATAGTTATCACAACAGTAACATTAATATAAAAACAAAATCAGTGTCTTGTTTTCCTGATGAGTGAATAAGACTTTGTGACTTCTGCTGGGATGTCAGTGAGAAATTGACCCAAATGGTTCTCTAAGTGTGAAAGTTTGCAGACCCCTGGTCTAGGTGATCTAGTGGAGCATAACATACAAGTAAACTAAAAAAGTGTATCCCAAGAACACCGAAAGAATGTCTCCACTTAAAAAGATAACAAAATGTATTTACAAGAAAAACAATAATCCAATTCAATTCAATAACTGTGAAGCAAAAGGCTTCAGGGGGAACCAAGATCAAAATAACAAACAAAATCCCCGTTAACTGAGCCCAGGAAGCTTCCCTTACATAGAGTGGGACTAAACATTAACTACAAAGAGAACTACAAAATGAATCACAAACTACAAAACCAACACATTCGCATCTCCAACTCCTCACATATTGACGTTTGGTCATGGACCCCTCCGTGTCACTTTTTGATGTTTTGGGTGACCCCAATTCGTCTTTTTTTGACGTGCTTTCCGTTTATAAAATCAACCCTCAAGACACGTTACCAGATGCAGTACTGGATGCGCATTGGTCCTCAGGAGGTGTACAGAACTGGTACCCTAACCCAAGTACAGGTACCCTAACTTTAACCTGGTACTGGTACCGTGTCTGGCACTGGTTTGAGACCAGTATCGCGTCTGGTCCGATGTCAGGTCAGGGTTAGGGTACCAGTTTTGGGTACCCTTGCACTATGCGTTGCGGTACTGGACCAGTTTTGGTTCATAGCCCGGAGTTGGGGACCCGTGATTTAACCCTAGAGCCCTATCGCTGGGTGATTTTCCCCTGAGCAAAAGTATTTACATGATTTTCAATATGTTGCATTTTTCTGAGTATCCCTGGGTAAAATCTCACATATCCCAGGAATGGGTGGACCAAAGACCAAGTCTCCAGTTTCATTATTATTATTTTTTAAGAATTTTTTATTTTCAAATTCCTAATTTTTCAGTAATTTTCAAGCATTTTTTTTTTTTTTTTTTTTTTAGGATCTTAAAATGTCTTTATGGGCTGCACGGTGGCGCAGTGGTTAGAGCTCTTGCCTCACAGCGAGAAGGCCCCGGTTCGAATCCCGGCTGGGACCTTTCTGTGTGGAGTTTGCATGTTCTCCCCGTGCATGCGTGGGTTTTCACCGGGGACTCCGGCTTCCTCCCACCGTCCAAAAACATGCTTCATAGGTTCATTGGTGACTCTAAATTGCCCCTAGGTGTGAATGTGGGAGGGAATGTGTGTGATTGAGGCCCTGAGACAGACTGGAGACCTGTCCAGGGTGAACCCCGCCTTCGCCCATCAGTAGCCGGGTTAGGCTCCGGCACCCCCGCGACCCCGAAAGGGAAGAAGCGGTCAGGAAGATGGATGAATGAATGAATGAAAAATGTCTTTATTTTCAATTTTTTTTACATAAATGTCAGTTGAAAATAAAAGAAAACTATTCTAATTTATCATGTGTTGCCATATTTTGATCTAGTTTTTATGACAAATATTTTATTGGGCAAGTTATATTGGGTAGAAATTACCCGGAAAAACTACTGGTGTAACTTTTTTATAGCTAAAGTGTCCTAGGGTTGATGGGAACAGCCAGTATGCCAAAAAATATTAAACTGAGGACATCCAAAACGTCAAAGTGACGCAGAGTGGTCTGTAACCAAATGTTAATATGAGACCTCTTGTAAGGGAGAATGTGTTGACAGAACAGGTGGAGAAGAGCGTTTAGCTGCAGTGGAGATCAGTAACAGCCAAACTCCCTTGTGGTGGGCTGGAATGTCCACACGGTGCTTTTAAGAGCTCCCTTCCTCAGCTGGAGACCAATGGGACCAATGGGAGACTTTCCAGCATCACACCTGAAAGAAATCAGACAGACACAAAGATCCACAAACACACAGAAGTCCCACTCTGACAGAAATAAAATCCACAAAACAAAGAACAAAAAGAAAAAACATAGACAACACCACAGCCGTAACAGAAAGAGGCTTGGTGCGAAATGTTGAACCAATGAAAATCCTGTGAATCTAGATCCAGGCTTTTTCTTTCAGAGCTTTATTCTGATGTATGAAAGACTCAGTCTCATATAATTCTGTTCGGGAACCAACTGCAATTGCTAATTTCTCCTCTATGATCAATTTTCATTGGAAGTTACCCGTTGAGCATGCATTTTCAAGCCTGATTTGAATGTAGCAGAAAAGTTCCCTCATGAGGCTGAATCATGGTGCCATGTAATCTCAATGCTAAGATTTTTTTTTTTTTTCTGGTGTGTCTTGAGAAAAATATTGTCAGGCAATTTCTTTAAAATATTCACAGTGAGTTTTCAGGATTTTTTTCTCAGGGTCTTCAGAGCCTCTGCTGTGCATCTACATGAAGGTAGAGCCAGAGTGTGAGTGCTGCAGCCGGCAAGACCTCTTTATGCTGCATGAAATTCAGCACCACTGATTGGTGGTTTACAAGTCAGACTTATAACAGGCACTCATATCAGAAATACTGATTTTATGCTGCAAGCGCAGTCATGTAGGAAGCCAACACATGACTGAAAATGCCTGGAAAAGAAAAAAAATGCAATAACGGAAAATTACCACTGCTGATGGAAACTGTCAAACTAAGAGGTAATATTTGGTTACGCCCAAGAGAAACTTTTTGCACAAGGCAAATTGTCTTCTCTTTATCTTTATTTTTACAAAAGTATTAAGATCACCTAACTTTTGATAATTCATATTTAATTCATATCAGGGGTGTGTAGAAAAAAACAACTCTGTGAAATATCTTACAATATATTTTATTTGGCAATACTCGTATCGATTAAACTAGTGCCAAAACAAATTTTGATTAAATATTTATTAGGAGGAAACATGTAGTTCAGGATCTTTTTACTTTAACCACCGACCACTGGTTGGCAGCACAGAAAGCATCTTACAGAAGCTCTCATTAGTCTGGTGGTTGTTGTTGTTAAAGACTCATATGACTAGATATTAGGGATGTAACGATTCAGTCAAGCCACAATTTGCGTTTCTGATTTTTTGCCGATTTTTTTTTTAAACACAATTTATTAAAAGTATTTTAAGGCAAAATATGCTTTCTTTTTGCCCCTTACATCAAAATGTCTGTTTTTCTACTAACAGAAAAGATTCAATACAAATAAACAATTATGCATAATATTGAAATGATCGCAATCATTTCATACTCTGTTCATGCTGTGCTCCATGTGATGGACCACTCCGAACCCGCTCAGCCCAATAACCCCACCAGCCACTAGGCGCGCACTGAATGTTCAACTCGGTTCAACATTTATACGCATAATTGCAGCAAAGCAGCACAATGATCAATCAAGGACTCGGATTTGGGAGTGGTGAGTCGATAGCTTCAAAGGATGCGAGTGCCAAACATGATCATGAAAGAGAAATTAATCATTCTGGTTTGTGCCCAGTTGGATTGATATAACACCCAGACAGACATTAAAGGAACAGAGTTGTAAAAACAAAAAAGCCTCGAGCAAGATTTGGGGGATTTCAAAGCTTTGACTTTTTGCTCCACGGTTCTCTCTATTGTAGGTGGTGGAGGAGCGCTAATGAACAGTGAAAATACAATAGAAGAAGATTCTCCTCCCTGCCAGTACCTACGTGAGCACGCTGCTCTGGTGTGGATCCACCTGCTAAGCAAACATTCATAAACCCACCAAAAGTGTTCTTGAACGCAGTCGGTGTGTAAGCACCTACACACACACACACACACACACAGGCGCACCTGCATGGAAATCTGTCAAGTTGTCAAGTTGACGAGTTTGAAATGTGTTTTTACCAATTACAGAAGAATCGTTACATCCTTATATATATATCATTATCTGGGACAATGCAAGTGTGAATGCTGTAAGATGAATGTGGCCACTACAGATGCCAGAACAGTTAGCAGAAAATGCTTAAACTGAAAGCTTTCTAAAATATTAGCTAAATGTCAAATTAGCGAAAAAACTGGAAACATGTCTAAATTAGCAAAAAAAAAAAAAAAAANNNGCTCAAATATAGGCTTAATGCCAAATTAACCTAAAAACCCAGTGGTTGCTCTACATTTAAAGGTCTGAATGGTGTTTCAATGTAAAAGAGTGCAGAAGTTTACACATTTCAAAGTGCTCAAAGTTTATGAAAGATTTGAGCAATTTCTCACGTATTTGGAGCATATGTTGCTCTATGTTTCACAAAACAATAAAGTTCATAAATACCAAAAGTACTAGTAGTAATGTTCTGAACGACTGGAATGTTTTGATACCAAGATTGCTGAAATCGCTTTCAAATGCCGAAAATTGTTCAGAAAGGAGCAGGAGAATCACTTCAGTATGAATGCTGTAAAGCATTCATACGACTAGTGATTGGTATGGAAACTCAACCCCAAGTTGGTACCTGTACTGCCACATTTTAAACTAAAGGTAAAATAAAGCAGGCTACCGTAGATTTCTGCACTTTACTTCAAACATGTCAATCAGTTGCCTTCTATTCAGTTTTGCAGAACAATTCTCGCCAATCATTTGACCTTTCCAGTGATGGTGGGCGGGCTTATATAAGACCAGATGATTCTGTGATGACTTCATCATTTAAAATACAGAAAGCAAAAGTTTGGCTGTACTTCACAGGAAAATATTCTAATTCAGCGAGCTGATGAATTAGAGCGACATCTATGAAAAAAAACAATCGTTATGGCGATGAGCGGTGAAATATGTGTTTACCTCAGCGTGTGTGAAAACAGAGATACAGCGCTGCAGTGCAGACTGTTGGAAAGAATGAAATAAAACATCTTAGACACGTTGAAGCGCTCTACTTCACCCTGTCACTCTGCTTCGTCATACTTCAATGTTCATGTAAAAAATTGTTGAGTTTTATTCATTTTTGAAAAACCCATTCAGCCGCCTGAACAGTTTTGTAAGTATTGGTTCAGCACCACAAAAATCCTAAAAGTATCCTTCCCTAATTTTAACTGAAATGTGAATATGAACAAGATTATGTTGGTTAAAAGGTATAAAATCAATCAAGAAGTTTTCAATCGATTTCTGGCAAAATGCTATTTCAGCTTTTTTTTCTACCGTCTTTGTTTTTTAGTGTACATGAGAAGCAAACAAAAAGACGTCCAATCATTAGCTTGCTTCTTCCATTTCTCTATCAAATGCTGTGAATTATAATTTATAGCTTTAAATGCCAATTAAATAAGAAATATCTCGATTTGAGCATTTTTCGGAAAAGAATCCAACTGTATCGTATCGCCAAAAAGTTAGTCGATTCCTGTAATCCTGTATGTATGGATTCATGGACCGTGTATCGAGATGCCAATCGAATCATATGAGAGGAAAGATACACTAATAGCACAAACAGTTAAATAGAAGTATTTTGTACATTTATTCAAGTAAAATATGTACTAGGATTCAAACATTTTTTCAAAGTGATACTCTCAAAAAATTGTGATGTATTATCTCTGGTACAGTCTTGATCGTGATATGTGTCGTATCGCTAGGTTCCTGCCAACACACTGCCCTATTTCATATGCAGGTCTTAGTGGTAATTTCCCTCTCACAGTTACAACATCTGCTAACAAACTGTACAGTTCGGACTTTTAGACAAAACCAAATGTAAAGGTGACTTAAAATTCTTTATTTTTTAAGGGGATTTTTTTTCCTGTTGTCTCACAGCCACAAAACGTGAGTGCCAGCAAAAAGATTCCCAATGACTGAGCAGCTTAAACAGAACAAAGAGGAGGACTTAATCCCAGTAGCTACACATGTAAGGGTCTCCACAGCTGACAGCAAGACAGAAATGCATCCAGCGATAACAACATTAAGTGTCAGCAGCCAAAAATAAGCTTTCCGTGAGTGGGATCATTCCAGCCTGACATATCATACGAGTACAGCTTCAGATAGACAGCTGAAGTCAGATCAGCTTCTTCTCAGTTCTCCTGAAAATGTTTTTTGTAGAATTTCTTCTCACCTGAAAAGGGCCCTTACTTTCCGTACTTTAAAAAAGCTGTTTATATTTTTTTTCTTCTTTAGTCTTCCATGTCATCCAGCAGTTAATTTTTTTCATTTATTTATAGACTATGTCTATGCCATAGTTATAAAACATGTGTACTTGTATTTTTACTCTACTTTTAGATAAACATACCTGCCTTATTACTTTTTTATTAATTTTACTGTATATTATTTAATGTATTTAATTTTATGAAGAGTTTTATATATTTATATCTCATGTTTTACCTCTTTTTTCTATTATTATTGCCCCAGTGTCTCCCTGTGGGGATGCTTTGTGCCAAGGCTTGCCGGCTTGTTGCGTGTGCCCCATTGCTGTCCCGGTTGGGGTGGGCATTATGGTAATGCTCTTGTGACTGACCTCTCGGTATGAAGAGATTTACAATATACTGTGTCCTCACAGCAGAGCCCACCCCAAAGTTTCTATTATAATTTACTTGTATGAAAAGTATGTATTGGGTCTGTTTTGTCTGTAATTGTAGCACACTTTGAGCAGTACAAAGCATAAAAAAAGGTTGCTTAATCGGTTGGTAGTTATACTGGTTAGTTGGTTGGCTGGTAGACTGGTTGGTTGGTTGGTTGGTTGGTTGGATGGATGGAAACATTGAATAGTTATTTTTTAAATTCAAGTCAACAGAAACATCAGTATTCCTGGACTTTAGCATTTACATCTAAGTGTTGTGAGAACACATTAAACAACACATTCTCCCCACACTTATTGATGTTTGGCTAAGGACCCTTTCGAGTCACCTCTTGACATTTTGGGTGTCCCTAACTTGTTATTTGACGTGCTGGCTGTTTGTAAAATCAGGGGTCCGCAACCTTCGGGACGCAATATCGGATGCGACACTGGATGCTGTACTGGATGTGCACTGGTCCTCGGGACGCGTCCGGTTCCGGTACCCTAACCTTAACTCAGTACTGGTTTGTGCCCGGTACCGCGTCTGGTACCGCATCTGGTCTGGTGTCGGGTTAGGGTACCGGGATTGGGTACCATTGCGCATTGCAGAACTGGACCAGTTCTGATTCACAGCCCGGAGGTTGGGTACCTGTGATTTAATGGGAACAGCCAGTATTTCAAAAAACGACGAGTTGGGGACATCTAAAACATCCAAAAGTGGCGCGGAGGGATCCTTAACCAAACCTCAATATGTGATGACTTGGGAGAGAGAATGTGCTGCATTAGACACTGGAAGTCCTATTAGTTGACAGAAACGTAAATGTGTGAAATTTGTTTTCCACCTGCACTCGAGAACCATTTGGTGGTTTAACCAATCCCACTCATTGGAGAGTTTTTGTTATGACTCAATTTGAACTCCCAACCTTCCAGTCTCAGAGTGAACACTCTACCACAAGGCCACTGAGCTGGTAAATAAAAATACACAATTAATAAGAGCTTTACTCACTTCCTGTCTGTTCAATGCAAGTCCTGTTGAGATAGTTCTCCGCACTAGTCTTCCCGAGTTGGTTGATGAGTAAGTGAGACACAGAAACGTTGTTTAGAAAATAATGCAGTTATTATAAAGTTATTAAAAATTGGATCAAAGTTAGATCAAGTAGTACAGAGCTCCTGGTGTCAAGCAGCATGTGTTGCTGACCAACCAACAAGCAGTAAAATCAGACAGATTATATGGCCACAGGGGCGTTCCCTGTCTGTAGACACACAAATGATAAAGCAAACAACTGGTTCCACGCCCAGCCCCGTGTCAGGGAAGTATGCTAATCGCTTCATTGCTTTAT
Organism: Oryzias melastigma; assembly: GCF_002922805.2. NCBI lineage: Eukaryota > Metazoa > Chordata > Actinopteri > Beloniformes > Adrianichthyidae > Oryzias > Oryzias melastigma. The sequence goes on from NC_050533.1 coordinate 21,208,572, forward strand.
ATGGTCATGGAGGCGTGGCTCGTGCTCTATCAGGTTGTGATATACAGTATGTGTCCATCTGGATGCGGTTTCCAATCAATGATGTTAACCTGTCAGCACATGGCTCCTGACTAGAGGCCAAACAGGGTAAATCTGAAGCACAGTGGAAAGATACTTATTTAAGTGATCTTCTTTTAAGATATGAACCCTCGCGGACCCTGAGGTCCTCCGGCACCGGCCTGTTAGTTGTTCCTAAGGTGAGGACCAAAACACATGGTGAGGCTTCGTTCTACCATTACGGTCCTCGCCTCTGGAACAGCCTGCCGGAGAGTCTCAGGGCCGCAGAGACCGTAGAGGTTTTTAAGAAGAGGCTCAAGACTCACCTTTTTAATTCTGCTTTTAGTTGATCTTATCTGCCTATTTATTAAATTAGTTTGTATTCATTTATTTTATTTATTCATTCATTTATCTTTCTTTTTTATGGTTTTTATTTAATATTTTATGTATTTAATCTCAATTTCAATGTTATTTATTTATTTTACATACATTTTATGTATTTAATTCTATTATCTTATTGTCATTTACCCCCAGTGTTTCCTGTGGGTTCTATCATATCAGGGCTTGTCTGCTTGGTCTGGGGTCGTTGCCGTGGTTCTCGCCCTTGCTGGGGCGGCTGGAGTCCTGCACTGCAGCCTCACAGCTGTGGAGTGGACCCCGTGCTGTCCCGGTCTGGGTGGGCGCCGTGGTGATGTTCCTTTGACCGAGCTGGCTCCTGGTATGATAGAATCCTCAATACTGTTTCCTCACAGCAGAGCCAAGCCTTAAGTTTATTTTACAAGTTTTATTTATTTATTTATTTATTTTTTTCATTGTGTGTGGGGTCATGGGTGTATGTGATATGGGGAGGGCGTGTGTGTGAAGGGTGGGTTGGGCTTTTATTGTGTATGTTTTGTTTTTAAATGTGAAGCGCTTTGAGTTACTCTCAAGTATGAAAGGCGATTTTATAAATAAAGTTTGATTTGATTTGATTTTGATTAACATCTGAATGTCCTGTCAGTTTACTACTGAGTGTGCGCAGACCATCAACAGCTCTGGTTAACCGTTATTAGGAATAAAGGTGCAGGACTGATCTCCAAAAATAGAACACACACCAGGAGGAGTTGAGGGAACCAATCGGGATGCGACCTGCAGAACTATCAGCAAGACAAGAAAACACACCTATAGCAACATTACATTAACATCAAAGAGGGAAGGGGACCTCGTCCCAGAAAGTAACAGGAATGGAACTTCCTAGTACGAACATCCAGAGCCAGGGGAGGTTTGAGACAACAAACGGGACATGCAGAAGTAACTCGGGGCGGGCGGTGGAGGAACAACTCTCAAAAGCGGTCAGGGACCTAAGCAAACGACACAACCAGCGTCCGCTGAACTTGAAACGTGTTCTGCCAAGAGAACCCAGTTATCAGTGGAACCTGAAATACCTGACATCACCTCGAAACAATCATCAACCGCCGGCTCCCTATTACAAACAATAACAGCATGCTGAAGTAAAATGTGGACCAACAGTCAAAACACCAAATGAAGCA
>NC_050533.1:21210773-21228557 GCF_002922805.2 Oryzias melastigma
ATCACATAAAGACATTACATGTACGTAAATATTTTAAATATATATGGCATAAACAACATAACAAATAGGGGTTCCCACAGTCCCTAAATCATTCAGACTCTCCAGCATTCCTAAGCTGGATTTGAGATAGCCACGTCTCAATAATCTTTGCCTCTGATGATCCAAACTGTTTACATTTGCAGGATAGATGGGCTTTCTTAGTCACTTTTGTTGTGTCCGTACAGCCACCTCAAATCAATGACTCGTGTGACGACGTGTCAGTTTGTAGGTCTTTTAAGAGGTCAAATCAGGATCAGCTTAAAGTGAATGAAAAAACAGATTGAAAACTTGAAAATTAGACATTGTAACTGAAAGAAAACATTGAAATTTTGAAAACAAGGTATTTGAAATTTGAAAAAATGAAAATTTTAAAACAAATGTTTTGAAAATTTGGAAAAAAAAACCTGAAAACTTGAAATAAATATTGAAAATAGAAAAAAAAGATTTTTTTGTGAAAATTTGAAGAAAAAAAATACTTAATACTTGAAAGAATTCTTGAAAATTTGAAAAAAAAAAAACTCAAAACGTGAAAAGAACTATAAACCCAGAATTTACCGATTGAAACATAATTTATCTATTAGTAATAACTGCTGTTTCGAATTTGTTTTCTTTCTTTTCTGAATCTTTATTTTCAGTCCTCAGTTTTACAGTTTCAGTTCTGATTTTCGAGTTTTTGCTGCTGAGCTTAGCCTAATTTTGGGGGCAGGGCTTTGAGCTCATTGGCTACTCAAGAATGCATCCCATGATTCCCCAAGAGGTAATGGTGATGTGACGTGTTTTCTGCTACAGAAAGTTGTATGTTAATGTCGCCGCCTGTGTTACCCCACTCTGATTAAACTTAGGTGAGCGGTGTCACTACTGTGCAGTTTTACCTTGATAAATATCACGATGCACCTTTCCTGGTCTTGGTGTTTGGTGGATTTTTTAACCTGATCCTGATTTGACCCCATAGCCTTTCTCACAGAAATTATAGACTGTTAGTAAACTCCCACTTCAATTATCTTTTGATCCTTTTTAAAAGTGTTCCCACTGTTTTTTCTAATCACAATGATGTTGTTTGAGCCAAAATCAAAGACCTGTGTTGTTTTCTAGGAAATAGTTTCTGGAAAGTGGCAGGAGTTCATGAGAAATTTAGGTCAGAGTTATAAGACTGAGCATATTTCCCATCATCCCTTCAATCACATTTTCTCAGAAATGCAGCGTTAATCTTAAGTTATTTTATATATGCCATACATCATGAGGAAAAAGGTACAAGAACATATTAAAAACACCAAAAACGTGATTTTGACTGGAGTGGGTCCTAAAAACCATGAGCCATAACACTTTACAACTCCTCTCTCCCAAAGCTTCCAGCATTCACAGAGGAATCACTGTAGAAAAACTGTGTTTACTACCAAAAAGAAGACACAAAAGAAAAGAGAAACTAGACACTGTAAGATTTTGCGAACAGAGGCATCAAAGCGTAGGATCTTTTGTTCCATATTGCGATCTTTTGGAATCAGCTTGACTAGAGGAAGACTTTCAAGCAAGTCCATCTTGTAAGAGATGCTCAAGGAGGCATGGAGCAAAATTACCATCTTGTAAAACTGGCAGAATGTTTTAGTTCGCCCAGACTGCGTTTTCTGCAAGGACTTTCTTTTCTCTCATTTATTTTTGCAGGAACAGTTTGCAGAATAGAATTGATCATTTATAATTAAATCAATAATTCTTTCTCCAGTGTCAACAAGCAGCATATCCAGAGGCCTCATTTGAAAGTGGCATTAAAATGGCGTCAACTAAAATAGGATAATGCAATTTTCTCTTTCTAAAAAGTGCTGTATGGAAATGAGTTCTGTCTTTCTCCTCCTAAACCCTCATTTATCCATAGAAGGTCCAAAATGGTGACAAATAAATATGCAAACATCTGGGCGTATTAATCAATAACTCCTTGTCTTTTACCTTCATGTTGAAAAAAAAAAAGCTGACTAAAGTTGAGTTTCTATTCTTCTTACCATCAAAAGAAAAGACTTGTTGCTGCTAAATTTCTCACTGTGCTGGATTGTTGGGATTTTTATACACACATGCTCCAGTCCAGGCTCTGTGCATGTTGGATTAAGTTTCTCATCCCGGTGAACTGTAGGGTGGCCTGCTTTGGACACTCGATGGCTCTCAGGTTGGTACATATTTATATATCGTCATGAGAAACATCCCATCATCCTCTATAGATGTGTTGGATTAGGTAATGTAACTAATTTGTAGTGATCTATTAAGTCCTGATGATCTTAAACAGGATAATGTGCTTTTATTGATACCTTGTGCCTTTGGGTGGACTTGAGAGGAGATAAATTGAAGGGCTGGTTCTGAATGAAGGGACTTGTTGGCTATGTCAGAATTCCCACCCTAACTACTAAAAAATATATATAGTGCAGAACTTTATAGTGCCCTGGATTTAAAAAAAAAATCAGACACCTTGCTCACCACTGTTCTTTCATTTTTCTAAATGCCAGATTCATTGAATTTATGAAGTGAAAATCTTTGACTCCGGTGTTGTGGATGGTTTGTTAAAAAAAATAAATGTAAACACGTTTTTTTGTTTTTTGTTTTTTTTTTTTGCAAAAATTGTACAACCACAATGCATTGTGGTCTATATTCACTAATGTGGTAAGCATCGACACACACTAGTTTTTCTGACTTCTGGGAAATTTCTAGTCTTGATTTTGGAATTGTAGATTTGGACAGCACTAGAAAATGGCGAACACGCTATAGTGAGTAGTGAAGGAATTTATACTTAGCCATTGTGCTCATACTGGACTAGCAGGAAGTGGCTTCTTCATCTTTTCACTTTCTATTGTTTATTCCACCTACAGTTGGAAGAGGTTTGGTGCAAAATGTCAAAGTGGTGAAAATTTCATGAATCTCGCTCCAGGCGTTTTTCTATCACAGCTCCATTCCAATCTATGAAAGACTTGGTGTCATGATATTCCAGCCAACCACAAATATTATTTTCTCCTCCATGATCAATTTTCAAACGGTTGGTATTTCTGTGAATTAAAAGTCCCTGAGTCCCTGATCGGTCAAAGTTCAAACCTGGTTTAACTTTCAATGTGCTTTTAATCGTGGTGTGTTTTATATATATTTGACATTTTTGAACATGGAAGCCTGAAACGTGCACTTCTGTACGTTTACATTGACTTTTAATTGAAAGTGGCCGCTTGAATGCAGGTTGCAGAGAGTAGTGTGAACATTTAGCCAAGACTTCCTTAAAAAAGAGATCTGCATATCTTAACGGGACTTTAACGGTTAAATAATTGATAAATAAAAAATAAATAGACATTTATGAGCAGCTTTGATCAACCTATCAGGACACATGACATGGAGAAATCAGCAGGGGAAAAATAAAAAGCCATGTTTGCTAGATTGAGTTCCTAACAGAGGAGGAACAGTTGTCAAAGGTTTTTTTGAGAAAGTCTTAGATCAGACGTTTCATAAAAAAAAAAAAAAAAAAAAAGAAAAAAAAAAACAACTTGAGGAGCAGAAACATTTATCAACATGAGCACTACAAGAACAGCTGCAGAAGTTTTAGAAAAAGTGGTTGGGCTTGAGTGCTGAGACATGAACTATCTCGGTGTGCATTGGTAAAGGGGGTGTCATTCATTTATAGATGGATTGCTACAATTATGTGAAACACTTTTGTCTGGAATTGCTCCAAACTCTGAGAGTAACAGAGTAAGAGAAACGCTGCACATTTGATAGTAATCTCTAACTTAATGTATCATCATTTACGGACAAGAGATTCTTTATTTAGCATCCTTCAGCACTATGGCAACGGCTGCTGACAACAAGGGGGACAGTGCTGACTGTGCAGCCTTATCTTTAGCTGTGGGGGGCACAGCAATCAATGCACCAGGGCCAAAGTCATCTAATGTCCCTGATCCACAGACGTGTGATATTTATAAATTATCCTGTATATTATTGCTTTACATTTGTGAAATGTTGAAAAAAAACACATTACAACATGAGATGACATGTTTTTATTTATTGCTAGAGGCTCCTGATTCTTCTGGCACAGCGTCACCCCTTCATATTTATAGCTTTGAGCCTCTTAGCTTATTGGTGGCGATATAATAAAACAGATTATAACCTATTTGGAAAATGTCTAGTGATTCCTGTTGTACCATATTAATTATTAACTTATAAAGTGGTAACGAAAATGAACACATCAGTGCACGAGCATGCTGTCAGATTTGTTTGTGAGAGTGTTATCTTTGTGACGTATGGTTTTTGATTGCAACCATTGAATATCTCTAATTTTACTGCACCAGTGACACCCTTGAGCTCAACTCAAGGGTGTCACTTTGACGTTTTGGGAGTCCCCAACTCGTAATTTTGTCATGTACTGGTTGTTTGGGATGCGGCTGATACCTGTACACCCTAATGCTTTCCCGGTCCACATCTGGAACTGGTACTGATCCGCATCCGTTATGGGTACCGATCCACGATAAGTACCAGATTAAGGTTAAGGTTAGAGGACCAGTGCGGTCTCGTCCCGGTACCAGTTTGCAGCCCAGAGGTTGAGAAGCTCTGATTTAATTGGAACAGCCAGCACGTCAAAAAATGAGTTAGGGACAGCCAAAACGTCAAATTTTGACATGCAGGGGTCCTTAACATATGTCAAAATGTGATGACTTGGGAATGAGAACATGTTGGTTTCCTCCTGTCATTGATGGGACGTGGCGCAACTATGGACTTTGGGAACTACCTGTTGTTTGCTTCTCTGGTTTTTTTTTAATTTCTGGTGGCTCCCACTCAGCGTTTGGGGAAACCATTACGTCACAATAAGAACAATGTTAAACATCCATCCATCCATCCATCTTCTTGTCCGCTTCGTCCCTTTCGGGGTCGCGGGGGTGCCGGAGCCTATCCCGGCTACTGAAGGGCGAAGGTGGGGTTCACCCTGGACAGGTCGCCAGTCTGTCACAGGGCCTCAATCACACATCCATTCACTCTCACATTCACACCTAGGGGGAATTTAGAGTCACCAATTCACCTATGAAGCATGTTTTTGGACGGTGGGAGGAAGCCGGAGTCCCCGGTGAAAACCCACGCATGCACGGGGAGAACATGCAAACTCCACACAGAAAGGTCCCAGCCGGGATTCGAACCGGGGCCTTCTCGCTGTGAGGCAAGAGCGCTAACCACTGCGCCACCGTGCAGCCCATGTTAAACATCATAATGTCAAATTGAAAAAAAAAATAATATAAATTATTTTTCTTCTAATCTATTATTCTTCTTTTATTCTTATTCTTTTAATCTATCAAAAATGCATAGTCTGTAGGGTTCAGGGAGGTTGGAAAAAAAAAAAGAAAATTCGAACGACATCCCTGTGTCTCACCAACTTCGCCCCTACTTATCCTTACGAGTTACTTCAGTGTTTACTACTAACTGCTGCCCACCAAAAAAAAAGAAAAAGACATGAACATGTTTACTCTACAGGCTCAACGACTGGTCTATGAACTTAACTTTTCCTCTGGCCAATCTGCCTGTCCCTTACAGGCAGATGCAAACATCCCGTATCCACCAATTACATTTGTTAACATTTGTGACTGAGACCATAGGTCTTGGAAAAAAAAAAGATGTATATATATATAATATGTTCAATTCTATACATAGAAAAAAAGTTAACCTTTTCTGGAACACATTGTAAGAAAATACTATCAAAAAAGAGAAAAAAAAAAACAAACCTAAACCTTTAGTCTACCTAAATTGAGCTGCAACAAAAACACATTTTCAGCCTCTTTTTCTGCACTTTTTCATTCAGTTTTCCTGGAGTAACCAAACTAGCAGCACCTTCTGTTTTCAAGAATTGAAATAAACACTGTGCTATATTTGATCACAAAGCACTAAAATTAACATCACAAAACAGTTACAGTGTACAAAAGGTATGAGATCATCACGACTGCAAAGCATTGCAGCTTAAAATACATGCTGGCATCCATTCAAATAGAATTGGATAGATGTTATGTAATTATTCTTTATGTCTGCATTGATTTGTTGCGAGAAAAGCATTTTAATGTGCTCATCTTCTTGCTTGGATTCAGCTGTCAGAGGCTGGTCTCTAAAGGAGTTTAAACTTTGTTTTATATATACTAGACCAGGGGTCTGCAACCTGCAGCTCCAGAGCCAATGGTGGATCTCTGACTGAAGAAAGATAGATTAATAGTAATTTTCAAAAAATTTAGAGTTTAGCTTCAATTTTAGCAACATGCTAACGTTTTTTGCTATTTTTTTCTCCACTGGAGGTTTTAGGCTAATTTGGAGTTTAGCTAATGTTTTAGGAAAAATCCTGATGTTTTCAGCTAATTTGTTTTCTACTGAAGTTTTTTGGGGGGATAATTTAGAATTTAGCTTCTATTTTAGCAACATGCAAACATTTTTTACTAATTTAGTTTACTGAGGAATTTGAGATGATTTTGGAGTTCAGCTAGTAATTAAACAACAAGCTAGCTTTTTTGGCTAATTTGGCCTCTAATGAGTTTTTATGCTAATTTGGAGTTTAGCTAATGTTTTAGGGAAAATCCTGATGTTTTCAGCTAATTTGTTTTCTACTGAAGTTTTTTAGGGGATAATGTAGAATTTATCTTCTATTTTATCAACATGCTAACATTTTTGACTAATTTAGTTTACTGAGGAATTTGAGGCTATTTTGGAGTTCAGCTAGTAATTAAACAACAAGCTAGCTATTTTGGCTAATTTGGCCTCTAATGAGTTGTTATGCTAATTTGGAGTTTAGCTAATATTTATTTATTATCACAAATGTAATTTGTCCAAAAGGGTTCCTACTTTTTTATGTGATAAATTTGAGCACTGTGGAACGGATGCTGTGTACTTGTTTTTTTTTTCCATAATCGTTTGAGATTGAAAAAAATACCCCTTGTATGTAGTATAAAAGTAGAGGTAGGCAGACTGCCATAGTAAAGAAAAAAACTTCATAGAGGCACTTCTTTAGTTGTATTTCAATCTTTTACTGAGCCACAATGTCAGAAATTTAAATAAAAATACCTCAAAATTAGACCTTTTACAGCATTATTAGCTTAGATGAATTAGGTTAATTGATCGTGATTAATTAATCGCACAAAAAAGGACTCACTTGATACAACTTGAAATTGAGTTTGAGACCCCTGGTATAAAAGATGGTGAAAAATAAACATTATTTTAATTGTCATTTATTGAGTAGAAAGACACACATATAGCAACCATTCAAACAAACATAACATATGAAATAGTCCAAATTTTGGTTCGATCTGTGTGTCGTTGATCTTGCTTCGTGAACTGAATTGGATCATTAACAAAGTGACAATCACAGCCCTAAGCAAACATATTTTTTGTCTCTAGAATAATTGCCAATAAAAATTTGGCTCCTACTCAGCTGGAATTCTTCTTCCTTTGAATAAATGGTGCTAATCACCGAAATAACATGCAGCCTCATAAGGAAACAATATTTCCTAAAGTCTTAAGTAGGATTACTTGGTTTAATTTTTGTTTAAGAAAAACCAACTTCACCTAAAACAGTCTGGGAAATCCAAATCTTGATTGTCTAATCAAATCTAAACTTGCTCAACAATTCCCTTGATGCAGCGAAAATGAACATTTCATCTGAACCTCCGGCAACCAGTGAGTGTTTATTGGCAAGTGCGAGTGCAGTGTAATTTTCATCATGAAACTGAACACCGTGATCCATCGTCTCTATCCAATTATCTGCAACACATCCAAACTTGAGCATGTACAACCGTACCACAAGTCTTTCACTTTCCATAATTTTGTCCCCTGAGTTGGTTCCTAACGTCACTTTCTTGTCTTATGATCCCCCGTTTCCGCGGCTAAGGGAGATGGGAATGAAATTTCACCAAAGATTAATTGTTATATTGTGTTCATTACTTTTGTAATTGTTTTCCAATCATCGCACGCCAGCTGTATTATAACACTCAGGGCGATTGCAGCAGGATATTAAAGCGATGATGACTCGAATCCGAGAAAGTGGAACTCTTCCTTTATGGAACATGTTTTCAAGATGAAGCAATTAAATAATGAGACTAATACCATAATTCAATTTTAATGAAGAAAACTTACCTCTCACTTCCTTCCCCTTCTAATAGACAAGTATTTTGGCTGTATTATGTAACGTTTGGAAGATGTATGCACCGGAGGAGCAGAATGTTATGCAATGATTTGGCCATCATCAACCTCCAAACTCTTCTGATGAAAATTCATGCCACATTTGTATTCTTAAGATCAGATTTGGCTTGTTGCAAAGGAGAAAGCGAAATGTGTAAAACCAGACAGCGTGTTTTCTAAGAAGAACATTTAAAAAAAGAAAGATCTGATGGGCAAATTCTTTTTTATATCCAAATTAAATTACAGGATTAGTCCAGTTATTTCATTGACATTCTTCTCCATCCAAGCAGGAAAACACAAAAAAATGTAGCACAAAGGCAATTTCAAGGACTCAAAGAAATGAGTTTTTAATCTTTGCCGAGATAATACTGCAAGTATGCATCCCTTAACATGTCATGTTAGAGTGGATATGACATGTCGTTAGAATGTTGCCTTAATACCTTAATAAGAAGAGCAACACACTCTGTTAATCCTCCATCTCTTGGGTTTCATTTCTTCAGATTCTCCTCCTTCAGAAAAGGCCCAAGAGTTCAGCTGCCACTCATTCACAAAGCTGAAAAGAGCGGAGCAAGTTGGTCCAATCAACGCCGCTAATGCGCTTAAATCAGCCCGTTGGTTTCAAAGCTGACCACTTGGGTTTCCATGTCTCACTTCAAAGCCTCCAAATTTGCCCGACTCTCCTCATTAGCTCTCAAGTACACACTACAAATAGTACTTTCAGTGCTTAATCAATCGCCTAATGAAAGTCTTAATGCCGTCTTCTGCCTTTGGCAGGTCGGGTAGCGTTTTTCCTAAGTTACAGGAAATAAAAGAGCCCAAACTTCAGCCTCCATGAAAGTCTGGCTCATTCAGATGCTTTGGCGTTAAATCCATGAAGTAGTTTTCTGTAGAAAAATGCTCTTCATTTTACTGCTTTACAGCCTCACTGGGAAACAATGTCCAATGGATGACGGGACACTAAAACATTGAGGAAAGTATAACACTGTAAGAATTTAAGGTCCAACAAGTAATGCTTCCACTAAGGCTGGGCGATACTGAGCATTTGGGTACCAATCAAATACCGGTCAGTATCACCTATATCGATACCAATATCGTAAATACCAAGATCTCATAGGACGGGTAAAGGCGGCGTTTTTTTTTTTTTCATTTTTTTTTTTTTTACTTCTTATTTGTAGAGACAGAAACGTTTTAAATGACAGAGAAAGTATCGATATCTTATCAGTATCTATATCGGTATCAATGCGATATGATACCAACTTGAGATCGACACTATAAATATTTTGGATCAATATGCCCAGCACTAGCTTCCACATTAAAATCCAATAAACGTAACAACTTAGTTAAACAAAAGTTTAATTCACATCATAATTTGTGGTTGACGATATAATTCATAGTCGATATTGATTCATTTTGAACAATGTGATTCTCTCACACCTAAAATCAATCCATCATTAGCCAAAAGTTCAATCAGTGTGACTCAGAGATAAATACCTGGTATTTTATATCACACTAACAATATAGAATCACAATTTATGACAACAAAGTATCATTTTTAGTAATAGATAACTGAATAGTGACAATTGAGAAACAAACATCTTAGTGCAGCTAAATAAATCAAATTAGAACAGATGTGGCTACTATAGAGAAGCCTTCACATTTGTTTCAAAAATCAAATGTATTTAAACTGAATTTGTAAAAACAAATAAATAAATAAAAAATACTTTCTCTGAAAAATATTTTTTAAAGTGCACAACAGTTTCATGTTTCTGAGTAGAAAAATATATTTTTGCACAAAATTCCGCTGGAATTATGTCACTGTTATGTCACAAAACTAAAGCTCCAATATTAAAGCTATTTTTTTTGTTTTTATTTTTTTAAGAACTTGTCAGTAGCGGAACTTCAGTATAAATTTTTGGGCAGACAAAAAGCACTTGCTAGTTTTACTCTAAAAACAGAAAGCGTCACCGACACTTTATTTTGAAGATTTCTTTACATTCAGTGACATTAGTGTTATACATCCGGCGTTGTTTAAGTTTAGGAATTAAAATCCAACATTATGCTGTATTTCAAAGCAATAAAAACCTTACTACTACCTATAAAGATCGTGAATCAGCGATCTTGGATGTTGCGAATATTCATAATCGAATTTTTGGCAACAAATCGCTGGAATCCGAATGCCTAGATATTCGTTACAGCTCTATTCCATAGCTTGGTTTATCCCTCTCTTTTTTTTCTGTAATCTTATATGTTCATTTTCGTGGACTTTCCCTAAGTGATAGGTCTGTTGAGTTAGCGCGGCGCGGGAATAGCGTCTGTGCATAGTTTATATATTGCTGTCTTCTGCTCCGCGCCGGACGTCTTTGGAATATTTAATGTTATATTTGGCATAGTAGTTGATCAAATTAGGTTATAAACAATATAAACTATAGAAGAGAAATGGTACGATAGATACTTTTCTATCTCCCGCATTTGTATCGTCATATTGCCAGCACTACCGGGTACTGAACAGTACAGGTGAAGTTTTCCAGATTCCTTGTATTTCTTGTGCACAAACAAACAAGTAAACAAGAATTAATGGCAAATCGATTCATATTTTAGTTTCATAAAGTTCAGCCCACTGTTGTGCTTCTACATCAAAGATATTTTTAATAATTTCAATGTATTTCAGAAAGCAATGTAGCTTGAGACTTGTATTTAGCACAATATGTTAATTAAAAACCATAGGTCTCAGGGTCTTTTCTTTCACATAAAAACACACTTTATTACTGACCTGCTTTCAACATGTCTCCTGTAGACATCAGGAGACAGGGTGGTCTCTGTAACAGCAACTTTCAAGATGGAAATGTCTGTCTGCTATTCATTTATTCTGCATCAAGACCCCCCCCACCCCCTTTACTTCATGCTTTCCTCTTAACTCTAATCTGATTTCTTAATGTACGCTAAAGTACCTCATACATTTAAATACCTTCCTATTGACAGCAGCTTTTAAAAGAAAAACTGTAATGTAAAGATAATTAGTTCACGTTGTTCAAGCCAGTATGGAGCCTGATGCTAAAATGCTTTCTGATAATTCATTTAAAGCCCCTTTTTCCACAATTTCCAAAACTTCATAAATGTTCTATTGTTTGTTTGATTATGTTAGTCCTTATCACCAAATTAAATTAAGAAGTGCTAAGTTGTAGTCCTACTTCAATCATCTTTTGATCCATTTTCAAAGCATTCTTTTTATTATCATTATGACATCGGTTTTAGCCAAAATAAAAAAAAAAAGGTTGTTTTTTTTAGAACCTACTTTCTGCAAAGCAGAAAGAGTTGATTAGACTGTTGGCGCAGGCTAAGCCCATCCCCACTTCCCATCATACATCTGTTTACGCACTGTCCTGTAAGCTTATTGCTCCTCACGGCCCGATGACGAGCAATACTGGAATTATTCAGCTCTACGATTTTGAGTCAGATTCTAGCTCAGACGAGGAAAACAAAGACAAGCTTGTCGCCCATATGTCACATATATATATATATATATATAACCCAAAAACACAATTTTCATTAGAGTGGATCTTTAGCACGTCAGTCTTTTCAAAGGAAAAATATGACAACAAACAACAAAACACAATGAGATAAACATAAACAGAGGAGATCAGTAAGATCAGTTATAAGCTTAAACTCCTCTGCTACATCTGCACTTTCACACATGAACATATGTGGGGTGTCCTATATCCTGGTGGTCATGGCTTTAGGCAGGAAGGATCTCCTGTAGCCGCCCATCAGTGGATCTAAAGATGTCAGAGACTGAAGACTAAAATAATATTCCGATCATTGAGCTAAGAGCCAGCCTTCCTTATACACTCAATTGATGTGATGCTGCAACCTCAACAAAAAGCTGACGTATATGTGGGGGGGGCTTTACATTCTTAAAATCATTCATCAATCACTCATTCATCCTTCAGTTAGTCACAAGAGTCTTTTTTATCTTATATTTTTAAATTGCAATTTCCTTTGCTGTAGCTTTCATTTGTATTTGGTTTTAACCCTGCTGCTTGTATGTAAATGATTGAGTAGGAGAGTGTTTCCACCCACCTATGACTAAAAATGGGAGTCAAAGTCTGTTGGGTGCATGTGCAGAAATTACTATAAGAAAAAACATGCATATAAATGACATGAATGGATGGATAGATAGACAGACACTTTTCTATCACCTACGCGATATGTATCGTCATTTTGCCCAGCACTAGTTGAGGTACACCAGTGATGAAAATTATAGGCCTCTTGCACAATTGGTGGTTGGGGTTTGGCACCGAAGTTCGGTTCCAAGTAGGAACCGTCATGATTTACGGGGTTCTACCAAAACCAAAACAAGCTGCTGAAAACGGTGCCAGATTTTGGTGCTAAATTTAATTGAACGTCTATTTGTCTTTGGACGTGTCAATCAATTCTACTCTCTTCAGTACTTTGAAGTTCTACCCAATCCCTTTGCCTCTCCTGCGGTCATTTAAAGCCAATGACGAGGCGAGCATGAGAGTGCGTGCTGCGCAACGCTAGAATGTCTGTTTGTATTTCACAGCAGAACACAGAAGTTTGACAGGTTGTTGCGTCGCATCAGCCAGGAACTTAGCTTTGGACATGTGATATTTTCAGTGACCTGATCAGCGGAAAAAATACTAACCCAATACGAGCGTTTTTGTTCTGTCCCAGCACAGCGGTTGTCTAGCTGCATCCTCCCAGACATTCGGCGTGCAGCGAAAGAGCGGCGCACTGCCGGTGCGTGGCAAATGAGCGGCGAAGAGCCGGTTTCCGCAAAAGAGGGGAAGGGGCAATCGTTTGCGGCTCAGAGGTTGTGGTGCACTGATTTAATAGGAACAATCAGCACGTCAAAAAGCAACGCTTAAAACATCAATTTCTGACGTGGGGGTCTTAATCATGCATCAGTATGTGACTTGGGAATGAAAATGTGTTGATTTTGAAAGATGTATGCACTATTTTTATTACTAAAGTACCAAAATCGGCACCGATTAGGAACCGAAACTGAAACCAAAGAACCGCGTTGGCACCGGAACCGCTTAAAACCCAATGGGTGCCCAACCCTACTGGTGGTTGACTAAGTACTTTTTTGACCCACTGTATGAATTAGGTACATTATGCTGGTATCTCAAAAGACAAAGATTTCATACATGAAAAAATGCACAAAATTGCTATGTGACACGGCCTTTAGATCAAGCCGCTTCTCTCTATGACCCTCCATGGACAACCTAAAAACACACAGCACCCATACGGGTCAACCCTTGGTATGGGTGCATCTGACTATGCCTTTAAATCTCTTTCAACAAAGCACTGATCAAAGGACAACAGCAGCTTGACATATCCATTTTTTTCTCTGAATTTCTTCTGGAAAAGGAAGCTCTGCTGTGCTTTCTACACCATCTTGGTGGTGTTGGTTGTTCAGGAGAGATTGTTGCCAACCTATAAGACAAAGTACCTCAAATCAAACCGGTCTCCAAACAATCTTCAGTGATCAAACAGATCAGTTGAAATCTTTTTAAAATCAATAATTGTCTTCTAGTATTTTAAGTGTTCAGCAGTCTTTAGGTTTTTTTTCCACAGCACATCAACATCCTGTGAACTTCATCTCTGTTTTCTGTCTCATTCTCTCCATCATTGACTTACAAGGTGAGTAACGATACGGTCATTTGTAGATTACTGCTTTCGCGAAAGACAGTTTAAAAATCAAACATCGCTTATGCTTTGAGAACAGAAAAACAGCCAAACCTACATAGTTTATTCATGTGTTGTCTCGCAACATGTTCATTTTACACATATTTTATTTGATGAAATGTGAGTGAATGTCAGAAAAAACAAACTTCCAGCCAAAAGAAGATGCAGTATTTTGGCCCAGAATCAAAAGGTGCCATCTGCTCAACTGGTGTGTGTCAGCAGTTCAGAAATATCACCCCAACTATTGCATTCCTCTGAACAAGACATCGCTCCAGCTGAAATGTTTGCCCCGAATCATGCCTGGGACCGGACCGGTGGGCGGTTAGAAAATGCAATCTCAGCTACAGTGAATACTTTGATGTGCACATTCATCGATTACAGCAGACTTATCTTGGCGGTTAGGGATTTTCTTGGCCCTGTGAGGATGTATCTTGCAGAAACCAGCTGCTGCAGATAAATATGCATCACTGTGGTTGGGGGGACCGTCTACAACTGTCACTATCAAAGTCCACAAGTTTGCGTGGACACGATGAGTACTTTGCAAATTAGCCTTGACTACAATGTAGAATCTGGAAAATGGAAAAAAAAACTGTTTTTAGAATTAAATAAAAGGACTTCCACTACAAGCACATAGAGAAGCCTTCCTGGAATTAAATCATCCCTTTGTGTATTGGCAGAAGCACATATGCACCAGGCCAGAGAGGATTTAGAATTGTCCATCTTTCAACTCATGGCTGATTTGCTCTTTGCCACTCTGTGTTTCTTGTGGGTTTTGACATCAGAACATAATTGTTAGGATTACCCAAACATGCCGAACAAGCTATTTATACATTTGTGAACTTCCCTACTAGAATATAGTATTTTGGGGTGTATTTTAGTAAATCGCATAACAGAATTTTGCGGGTTCACCACTCCACCTCACAGAATGAATACAGCGACTATTCATCATCTCTATCCTCTGGAGACTCTGTGCACATATGGAGACAAACAGCTTAGAGAATTTAAAATGCACTCCAAACAAAAACTCATCGTCTCAGGACGATGTAAGAGATGGTTGCTTGATGTGATAAAAACGTATTTAAAGTCAGTTTTTCTCTGTTTTGTGGTCACCATCCAAGCTAGGGGTCCCCAAACTTTTTCTTGTGAGGGCCACATAGCTGTTTTTTCGCTGATGTGGGGTTGGGGCCAGTTTGTAGGCTTACAAAAGAAGTGTAAAAATGGCAGGATAAGTCTAAACTTTTTCTAGAAAGCCACACATGACCAGACAAGTGCACAGACTGTCATGATTCCATGCTTAGGTTTTGTCATGCTTTTGTCATGTTCTCTTTCTCTGCCTCAGTGCATTTAAGTTTGTGCCACCAAGCCTGGTCGTGTGCATTTGGGTCCTTCACCAACTCTTCCTGATAGAATGACCTGACCAATTTTGACCCAGCAGGATACCTTACAAAAGGTTCACTGCCACTGCAGTCCATGCCACGCCAAATGGGTTTTCCTGCAGCCATACCAAGTCATGTCAAGCCACATCCATCTATAATTCGTTCCAATCAAAATGTTATATTCCTGGGGAGGGTCACCGGGACCACTCCTTCCCGTTCTCTTTCCTTGAGGATGGTTGCCGCTCATCCCCCTTGGCTGTGTTTCCCACTCTGGAGGAGGGTCGTTGGGACTGCTCTCCTTCATTTGTCCTGTTACTGGTGAGAGGCACAGGAACCGCTCTTCTTTACATCTGTTCCTGAGGAGGGGTTCTGATACCCCTCACATCCATCTGGCTGCAGGAACCCTGTTTTCTGGACTTTTGTTTTGCTTGTAAGTCCCCTCCTCATGGGTGTTTTGGGCATCTGGGATCAGCCCGTTTGGGGAGGGGTACTGTCATGTTTCCATGCTTAGGTTTTGTCATGCTTTTGTCATGTTCTGTTTTCCCTGTCAGTCTCACTATACTCAGGTTAATCATCCTGTCATGGAGCAACCTGCTACCACCGTCTCCAGTCACCAGAGTTTGTTTCCCATCACCTCATCACCTCCTCAGCATATAGTCTGGCTCCACACTCCACTCCCTGCGAAGCTTTGTTTGTGCCACCCTGCCTGCATCTCTGAGCGTTTACTCCTGACCTGATCTTCTGCCTCCGACCCCACTACTCTGATTGCCTGCCGCCTGCCCCTGACCCTCGCCTGGACTCTGACTCCTCTTCTCGCTCGTCTCGGATGATCCCATGCCCGTGTATGACCTCTGCCTGTCTGATCCTGCTTATTCTGTGGACTATTAATAAACCTGCTGCACGTGGAACCAGCTGTCTGCCTGTTTGTGACACATCCACAGCTGTCTTCATTTAGTTAATCAACCTCAGTGTATTTAAGTGTCTGATTTTTGGTTCCTCAGTGTCAGGTCATCCGCTGTGTTCTGTTCAGTCACCAGTTTTGTTACTTCATGGTTTTCTGCCATGTTTCAGTCAAGTTTCTAAAATCAAGCCTGTTCACCAACACTTCCTGACACAGATTGCAGAAGAGTGGAATAAAAATTCACGCAATGCACATCTCAATCGCAAGGCAAGACTGAAGAAACAAAAAACATTCCTCTCTGATAGGGTTCAGGGGCCCAGATTCGGCCCGCGGGCCGTAGTTTGGGGACCCCTGATCTAAGGTCGATATGAGACCAAATAAGCAGGTTGTTGGAACAAGCATAGTCTAGCTTTTGTTGAAATTTCAATAGTGTTCTTGTGTATCAAAGTTAAAATAACGGTCAGAGCAAAGAACACATCACAGAGTGAATAATGAGTCATAGTTAATGGATAAATAACTACAATTAAAAAATGGATTGACTTCAATCAGAACATTCTCACTCATTCTAGGAGTGGACTGAGATGAAAATGACTGACTGTAAAACACGTTTTAGACCAGGACACAGAGCTAACCGTAAAACAGGCTGAGATACAACAGTGTTTCCATGTGACTGAAAAAAAAAAAATCACTGAAAAAGCTGCAGGGAAGTTGTGATCAGTTCAAAGGCTCAGTTCAAAAGTTGAATAAACCTATTAAGTTGAGAGAACAAAGGCTGCTGAACAAAATGAATTGGTAGATCCAGGAAAAACAGTCCAGACCAAACACAATCCAGCTAAGGCAGGGTGGAAAATGAGAAAGGGGTTTAAAAAGATACCAAAAGGGGGGGAGTAGGACAAACGTGGGATCAGACAGGTCAACCACTAAATTAACAAAGGAGAGCTGAAGAAACACTTTGACACAAGAACGGCTAAACACGGAATTGTGAATGGAAACAACTTTAGACTGCAGAACATAACAGAGAAGGGAACTGAAGTGTTTCCGTGTCCAGTTAGATTATAGTGGTGATTTAGACCCTTTAGGTGAAGTTAAACTGAGGGGTATTTTGACAGGGGACACTACAGTGGCCCTGAAGGGTAACACTTCATAATAGGATTCCTTAACAAACTTTAACACATTAACAAATATTATTAATGTGTTTATAGGTTATTAGTAAGACATTTATTAGCACAATAAGCCTGATAGTTTATTAACATATTTAGTAAGATTCATTAACATCTAAAGTGAGACCATTGTCTAAAAAGGTCATATAATAAACTGCTTATAAGCTTAATAAATGTATTAACTATCTTTGTATAATGAGTGTTTTGCAGCACCTCATCTAAAGTATTACCAAATTACATTTTAAAAATTAAAATGAAAACTAATAAAATAAAAAATCGGCGGTGTTGGATGGCCCGCAGTCACTACCCGCCCCCACTGCTCGCCCCATACTCACCATCACGGCCCTCGCTGCCCGCCCATACTCAATGTCAACGTCCACGCTGAACTTCAATGACCACAATTGCTGCCCTTGCTGCCTGCACCTACACACCCTCGCCGGCCTCAAGG
>NC_050533.1:21231266-21235193 GCF_002922805.2 Oryzias melastigma
TTAATGCTTACAGCTATAAAATGCTTTAAATCGGTATTGCTTTCAGCAATCAGACGCAATTTCTTCAGGAATTGCAAATCTAGTTAAAACTTGTTTTTTGGTTTTACTTGTGCTGTAAAAGAAACTTTTTTTTAAATTCAAGATGGCAGCAACTTTTCATGGTTAAAGGTCAACGAAAATTTAGCGGTCATTGGAAACTTTAGCTACCTTGGTAGTCTTAGTTTGTTGGCTTTGTTTATTTGGTTTCTTTAGGTAGTTTTGGTTAGGCAGCCATTACCAGGGACTCCAACGGTCGACATGGTTAGGTCAGCAGTCTCCATGACCTATTTTACGTTTGGCCAAGGAGCCACCATGAAGACATAAAAGAGCCACATGTGGATCAGGAGCCGCATGTTGCTGATGCCTGTCCCATAACAACATTATGGGGTTTGTCTCCAGTGACCCCACCTGTGTTTGCCCACATTCACTTCAGTGGACATTCATTGGGCTGGCTCGCTATGCGAGCCAGCTGTCCGGTGGACAGCGTAGTGAGCGTCGCTGCCTAGGGGCCAGTTGGGTCACAGAATGTGGGTACACACAGGTGGGGCCACCACAGTAACTATAGACAAACCAATTTTGGCCCACTTTTAACCCTTGTGCTATCTTATGGGGTCCAGATGACCCAAGCCTTACATTAACGTGTTATCCATCCCATGACAAGGACAGGATTTCATGTTGGCCACAGAAACCAGTGAAAATAAAAATTCATTAAAAAAAAAAAGTTATATCTTGTGAGGTCCAGATGACCCCACTCCCAATGTCAACATCCCTAGGATAGCACAAGGGATAAACCATATGGGGCCCACTTGGCTTGCTGGCTGGGAAGTTGGCTCCGCGGTCGCGTCTACTATTCGCTTATATTCGCTTATGAACTTAAATAAGTTCAAGTTGGACAAGATACACGCAATTGTACTACAGACTAGGGCTGGGTATTGATAATAATTTCCAAAACTGATTCAATTTGATTCACCAGAGCTTGGATCGATTTGATCCACAATTTGTTTCTATTCTTTGGATCAACTCAATTCAGTTTGATTCAATTCAATTTTGAGTTTACACAGTCTATGTATTTAGGCACATTTGTTTAGAAATACATTAATAACGTACATACGTTTTGAAAAAAAAATCATATAAATATGATACAAGTCATATATTGCAAAATTTAAAAGTGAAATTATAATAAGATTGTTAATAGCACACAGTGTTACATGGTTTCTCAAAAGAAGAAGCTCTTACAAAAATGTTCAGATCATTAACATTGTAAACATTGTTCTGGCTCTTCTGGAGGGCGTTTCAGTTTGGCCACTAGGTGGCAATCCTGCTATAGCATGATACCTTAATCCAGAAGAAGCAAAAAGAATGACCACATATGGTTATTTAAACAAATGTTTCTTTAAAAAAGTTTGGAAAACTCATGCCTGTGAGTTTATAAAGCTGTTAGGTCGACCAAGCGTTAGCATTAGCCACCCTATGGTAAAGTCCATTAAACATTAACATCAAGCCAGCAGACTTTAGCTTTTATGTGCTAAATTGATTTCTATTTTTATGGATTAGTTATTGGTTTATTAAGCTTAGATCGATTAATATCCATTAATTGATTTTATCAACCCAGCCCTAGTACAGATGTAAAATTCCAATCCCGGATGACCTCATCAGCTTGAGTCACATTTTGTAGTGATTTTGGCAATTTGCTTCTGATCAATGCAGCCTGAGCGACTACAAATGACTAAAAAGTCTAAAGTTTGAATCCACATTCGTACCCAGCTGGTGTTGTGTTGCTAATAGGAGCTACTGAGGAGTTTTCACAGGAGTGAAACATTTTCATCGTACCCTCAGTGACACAATGGGGAGCTATGAAACAGTTTGTCCTTTACAAAATAATGACAAAATGGAATCACTGTGTCACGTGTTATTTAATTACAACTGCTACTTGGTGGAACCTCTTCCCAGCACCTGTGCTCACACACAGAGAGGACAGGGCGCTGACAGGAAACCATCTTGCATGCTGTATCTGCTGCCAGCAGCAGTGCTGAGCCAGGAAGCTCGGTACTCAACCGAGATAATGTTAGTCGAAAACAGCAGCAACAGAGAGATATTATTACTTTTTTGTTTGGCACCGATGCACAGTGCTGACAGAAACAGTAGCAGCTTTCGCCCGGAGCTAGCAACAGACTCCACTGAACATAAATAAGACTTGTGAAACAGTGAATTACTGCTGTGCGCTCTCCAGTTTTCAACCCCCCCCAACCAAGGAAATTACGGCACGGCTGCAGGATGTGTGTTTATGTAGGAGTGCGCTTTGTTGGGGGAGGAGGGTGGATCTCTGCGCTGACTCCCCTGGGGAAAAACCTTAAATCGTTGCGGTTAATCCTGTCAGAGGCATTTAGGATAAGCACATTATATTTCATTTCAATATGTGAAAGGAGATGCCACACTGACTTCACATCTTCATATCTGCCTCAGCTCATGCTCAGTTCCATTTGACTTTATTAATCCCCGTGGAGGAAATTGATTTAAAAGCGAGAGGAGCGCCTCAGACAACAAGATAAGGGACATAAAAACCCTGAGTCATGCTACGAGGAACGGGGAGATGGAGACGGCCAGTGTGCACATTTCACAAGCCCA
Source organism: Oryzias melastigma (assembly GCF_002922805.2). NCBI lineage: Eukaryota > Metazoa > Chordata > Actinopteri > Beloniformes > Adrianichthyidae > Oryzias > Oryzias melastigma. The sequence continues at coordinate 21,233,931 of NC_050533.1, forward strand.
ACTTTGTGTGCAGACCAAAGTGACATCTCTATTGTCAGGACTCGCTGTACAAGGATGTTTAAAAGCATTTTCCTGAATAGGTGAGAATGCTTGCCAAGTCAATGAATGGAGCTGAGGAATGGGAGAGCACAGAACACACTTTCATCCATGAGGCGTGTTATGCGCCGATTTGCAGAGGAGAGTCCCATTTGGTTGATAAATATATCAGTTGAGCCTGTTTTACTCCAAAATCAACCAAACCATCAATCCTGTCATCTAGGCTTTTCAGTTCAAATTACTCTGCAGTTAATTACCATACCAGGGGTCGGCAACCTTTAACAGTAAAAGAGCCATTTGAAGGGAGCCGCCAAGTCTTACTTTAGTCTTTAAGAAATTTGGATTTGCATTCATGACCTTTTTTTTAAAATAATAAATATGAATTATGTCTATTTTTGGCACGAACAAGAGGAAAAATATAAAAAGAACCAAGAATCTCTCAAAATATGATTTTTGTTTTTTTTTTACGCTCAAATACCTTATTTTCAAAATAAAAGTTGCTCTGTGCCAAACAGTAATCCTTACTTTAAAAATTAGCTATTTAATTTTTCTGTAATTTATTTATTTTTTATTGTCCTTTTTCCCCTTTTTGTCCTCAGCAGTCTTACATTGCTGGGTTTTGATATTTTTGTTTGGGGTTGGACTTTGGTAGTCTTAGTTTGTTGGCTCTGTTTATTTGGTTTCTTTGGGTAGTTTTGGTTAGGCAGCCATTACCAGGGACTCCAACAGTCGACATGGTTAGGTCAGCAGTCTCCATAACCTATTTTACGTTTGGCCAAGGAGTCACCATGGAGACACAAAAGAGCCACATGTGGATCAGGATCCGCAGGTTGCAGGCCTATGGCCCATACCAACATTTTTCTTTGTACTGGTTTTACTTTTGCTGTAAAAAAAAAACTTGATCCTTCAAGGTCTGCAACCATGCTGGAGTGGGTAGTATTAGCGTTCCGTCATTTATCATTTATCTAGTAATATTTTGCGACAGGTGAAATCTGCAGCATTTCAGACTTTTTAAGGCAGTAAAACTACACACTTTATACACTTTCTCGGACAGACCTAAATAATTTCCCACTTTTCTCTCTCTAAAACTCTCAAGGTTCAAACCTTCATAGAGAAATATGTCTAGAGTCATAGAACAGAAAGAATTGATTGCCAATAAAGCCTTATGTAAATGTGGTGAACAGAATACATTCTATACAGGAGACAAGGTCAACAGCCAATCAGGAC
>NC_050533.1:21235259-21274841 GCF_002922805.2 Oryzias melastigma
GAAATATCAACTGCTAAAGATGATATGTGAGTAATTCGTATTTATTAACTAACTTATTGTAAGATTAAACATTTAGAACATAACATACGGCATTCACATAAATATTTCAAATTAAAATTTCATTTTTTACTTAATGTTAATGACAATAAAGTATGTTAATACCTGACAGAGAATATTTGTTTGTTGTGACTTTTAAGTGGTAATAAAAAAAAACAAATGTTAGCAAAATTTAGTAAATCTAACAAAACAATTGGCTACACTGGAAAAAGTGAAACATCGAATTAAATAACAAAAGTTCTGTCATTTGCTGCATTGAAAGTTATTATTTTACATCAAATAAAAATTTTGAATTTATGGTTTACTCAACTTTAAAAAATAAATTTGATTAAAAATCTAATATTTTTAAACTGAACAACTACCAGAAGTTTTGTTAATTGATCAAATGTTTCACTTTTTCCAGTTTAATTTAAGCTACACTTTTATATGTGGCGTTCAATAAAAAAACAACACTTTCTTGTCAGCTGATAAAGTGACATTGAGTAACAGTTGTGAAGACTGAGGGATTTTCAAACATTTTTTTACACATTGGCTGTTTGAATCTCTGCCAGTCCAGTTTGTGAATCATTCATTGGATCATAAATGTGTTCAATGCTACTTTTCCAACCAAAAAAAAAGACCATTACTCTAATTCATTCATGTGTACGCTTCTATCATTCACAAGGTTAAGTAGCTAAATGAGCAACAAGAAAACTCAACATCTGTCAGGAAAAAAAAAAACTCACGGACGAGAAACCTCTGAAACAATTTCTATTAAAAAAATTTGATGACGTTAACAGAAAAATACAGTACTATTAAAGCAAAACACACATTACTGTAATTTTGCTTTAACATTTGCTTGTAAATGTTTAAACTAAATCATTTTTGACATTTTTGTTAAGGCTGGGTATCAAATATTATTTCCAGAAAAGATTTGATTAGATTCAAAAGAGCCTGAATCGATTTGATTCTGATTTTTTTTTAATTATTTTTCAATTCAATTCTATTTTGAGTTTACACATCTAGACACATTTGTTTAGAAATACATTAATAATCTACTATGTGTTTTGAAAATATTTATATTAATCTGATACAGCTCACATTCTGTAAAATGTATCAGTGAAATAATGAGATTGTTAATATCATAAAATGTTACATGGATTCTCTAAAGGAGAAGTTCTAACAGAAATGTTGTAAACATTGTTCTGCTTCTCCTGTAGGGCGTTTCAGTTTGTCCACTAGGCGGCGATCAACCTTAATCCAGAAGAAGAAAAAAGAATGACCAAAAAATGGTGCTTTAGACCACCTATGGGGAATTCCATTAAGCGTTAGCTAGCAGACTTAAGCTTTTATGTGCTAATTGATTTTTATTTTTGTTGAGTGATTATTGGTTTATTAAGCTTAGATCGATTCAGATCTATTAATTGATTTTCTCAACCCAGCCCTGGTACAGATGTAAAATTTTCGTCTTCCCTCTTCTTGTTTCCACCCAGTCAAAAAAGTCTAAAAAATAAAAGGATACAAATATAATTTAAATAAATAAAGTTTAGCCTAAATTACAGAAGAGATTTATACAAATATACCCCTTGTGTGTCAGAAGACCCATAACCCTACTGCTTTAAAAGCAAATGTGTGCAACACAACAGGCCTGCAAATCCTTTCTGTTTGCTGAGCTGTTGGACAAGACAAGTCCAATAAAAAAAATAAATATATATATAAAAGGCCATATTGGAGTTTTGGGGGCAGCACAAACAAACTTCCATTCATCACATTGGTATTTTAAAGAGAATTTGTCTTTCAATTTTCTTACTTCTATAAACAAACAAATACAGAAAATAAAAACATAAATAAACAAACAAACAAATAAATGAATAAAAATGCTATTTTGCAGCTTCTGGGGCAGCACAAACAAAAATTTCATTCACAACATTTGTATTTTAAGGATACTTTGTCTTTTAATTTCCTTGCATCAATAAATAAACAAATAAATAAATCAATGGTTTCCTTAAATTTAACATTAAAGTAAAGCTGTGCCTTCAAAGTGTTTGTAACCAGTAAAAATGACCATTTAAAGCAGAGTTGAATGAACTGAAAGCTGAAAATGAAAGCACCCTCTAGTGGACAAACTGTATAATGGCATCCCTCTTCTTCCCCTCATTCCTGCTGCCATTCTGTCACGACTCTGTTGTGAGACGGTGTGTTTTCATCCAAAGAGAGCGTGTGATCCTGGCTTGTAATAAAAAGCACGTTTTTTTATGGCCATGCTGCATTGGTGTTGTTGCTTTAAACAGACGCATCACGAGTACGAGCTTGTCCAAACATCCCAAACAACCATGAATGATTTATCTATTCATTGATTTTTTTATGTTTTTGCAACACTGGGCATTCTTCTATCCTAAATATTTCATATGCTTTCCAACTAAATTCCAAAAACTACAAAAAAACGACTGTCAACATAATTTCTTATGATGATCCAAAGTTGGTCTTTGGCATTTCTGTTCTTCCTAATTAGGTCTGTGAACCGTTTCAGCTGAAGATCCCTCAAACATGTGTGCTCTCTGTTGTTCTATGCTGCAGTGCAGCTTAATGGCATGACCACCCTCCAACATGGTTTTAAATTCCAAATTAGCTGCTTCCTTTTATAGGTCACGCAGCTCCGGGGAACTTTGCTCAACTGGTCCTACAAGCACTGTGACATTTTTCTTGTGCACGAGGGACCTGTGCTGAAACAGAAATAAACAAATAAATAAGTAAAGGACTTCATCTCAAGCACGGAGACACATTAGAAGGTAGCATTACAGCTTTCATAAAGGGCCGTCAGGGATTCATCATCAGCATGACGCACATCCCATGACCCAGGGCATCCTACGGCTTTTGTCATTTCACTGCGTTTCTTCCCCAATTTTACTTTAAAAAAAGTATGGCAAAGAAGATTTCACAAGGAAATGAATGTATTTACTGGTAAAGAAGGCTGTTGTCTAAATTTGGATTTACAGTATATAGTTGGACTAAGGTATTTTTTTTTTTTTGGTCATTACGTCTTTCAAACGAGGTTTGGGTTTATATTTAAAATCGGAAGATTTTTATCTTCTTTTTTGTATCCATCTTGGCTCAAAGTGAAGTCACACATTCGTATGTATTTTGCTTAAAGACCAACTCTGGTGAAAATTGTGTTTTTGGTGTTTTTAAAATGTTTTTGTGGCATTTTTTTGATGATGGAGGACATATATTAGAAAAAAAATAAGCTTAAAATTGTGTTTCTGAATATCTCCTTATTGAATGAATGAATGAAATCCCGTCATAATACATAACATATCACTTAATGAATCACAAGTAGATCACTTGAAAGGGAGTGGAAGGAAGCGAACTTATATAATCCCACCACGACTCGACCATACCATTTTCTCTGCATGAATTATCAAAATCCAGTTCAGGGCTTCATATCAAATATTAATAAAATCAGGCTAAGGATCATTAATATCATTAATGTAATCAAGTTTCAGACCATCCATGACAAATCATTTATATTAATCAGTAACAATAATCTAATATTCTCATAGAAAAAAAGGACACTTTGTGCAGATTGTATTCGAAGAATTATGATAATACAAAAAGTAATAAGTAAGTCATCTTAATTTGCTAATGCAGTAAAAATCTAAATATTCTCATTTAAAAAAGACAATTAGTGTAGCTTGTATTTATCAAAGAATGATTATAAAAATAGAAAATCATCTTCATTAGTTAATGGAATTATTAAAGTTAATTGAATTATTAAAATCTTTGTGAATCAAGATAAGACAAAAACATACTGTTTGAAAAAGACCGTATTTGTGACGTCAAAAATGTGCTTGGCAGGCTACAAACTTCCCGCTCCGCTCCATTCTGATGCATCCACTAGCAGAGAAATAGATCCATGAACGTCTTCGTTTTCCTCATCTGAGCTGGAATCTGGATCAAAACTGTACGTCTGGATTGCTGCCGTATTGCTCAACATTTTTGTTGCCTCTGGTATGGTTAGGTTGGGGCTGTAAACTAGCAGGAGAGCACTGTCAGTTACAGGTGACGGGAAGGGGGGCGGGGTTGCTCCACACCACCCCATTCCCTGCTCAGACGCAAGAAACAATCTCTAGCAGGAAGCAGAAATTTTGCTACTTTAGACGGTTGCATAAATGTGGAAATGTCCTCAACTTTAGGAAACCCTTTAAAAAAATTATATTTTACAATCTTTTCAGAACTTTAAGCTTTTAAATGCAGTAAAATGCAGTGTGAAAGATGAGCTTCAATGGGACAGAGAACGTTAATCATTTTATGTCTTTCAAGTCAATATTAACAAGTGTTCAAATTTATTTAACTACATCTGTTTACCTCCAGAGAAAAACGGACAAAATGCAGTTCTTTTCTCTGCGAATCGGCTGATCACGTAACCAGTTACTAAATATCAAAGGAAAAAAGGTTGAAAGCTTAAAACGGGGGTTTCCGGTTGAGGACTTGTGGACAATGATTTTGGGCGCAAATTGTGTTTTTTTGCCACTGGCGCCGTCAGGGTTAGGGACTTTCAGCTGTAAATTTTCAAGAACCACATTTTTTCTCTGAGACCAGATTCTCTTGAATTCAGAGGCAGATTCCTAATCCCTAAATACTAAGAAACTATACAGTGCAGGTCTATCTACGGCCCTAGATTTTAAAAGTAATTGACACCATGCTCGCTACTTTTTTTTAAACCAGCAAGTATGACATCACCGATTTTACCAAATGAAAATCTAATCAATAAGAACTATCGATTTATGAATCCACTGTGTTCTGATGATGAAAATGTGGAAAATTTGTAAAAAAAGAATTTAATTAAAGCTTCTTTTTTTGTTGTTTTTTATTTTTATTTTTCTGCAAAAACACAATGCATTGTGGTCTAAATTGATAATGTAGAGCATTGATGCACACTGGTAAATTTCTAGAGCATTCGATTTTGGAATTATAGATTTGGACAGCACTACAAAATGGCAAATGTACTATATAGTAAAGGAATTCAGACACACCCTATATCCTAGAAAATCACAGTTTGGCTAAAAACTGCATATGAAAAGACCACTGGAACACTTTTACAATAGATCAAAACATGATCGGAGAGAGTCTTTACTCATTAAAATAGGTGAAATTAGCACAGTAAATGTCAGTGGAGAATACGCCAACAATTAGAGAGGTTTGTATGTATAATACTGATTTTGTTGAACTAAAATTTTGTATATTTAGCAACACAGGTTTTCTAAACTCAAAAGAGGTCTATTGGTATTTTAAAATCCTCACTATATTGTTAAATATGGACAAAAAATGTGGTTTAAAGGCCAAAATCTAATTTTTTCAGGATTTCTTTGTGTTGCCTCTGCTGTAAAAGCATTAAAAAAAAACAATCACAGATTGTTGCCAGTTTAATTAAAATTAAGCAGACGAATAAAAAATGAGGACAATTCCTTCATTTCCACTATCATGCAGGGCCCTGCTGATCAGCAGGATCTCTAAAACTGTCACTGAGAAGCACTGTCTGTTCCAAAAGCAGGACAGCAACCTCAAGGTGGGAGTTTGTACGAAATCTGGTTCACTGCTGGAAAAAAAAAAAGAAGTTCTGTCTCTCTTGCCCCTGAAAAACTGGCTAATCAGTTTTCCTTTTTTTTATTCTGTTAAGCGTCTTTTTGTTTATAGAAAGGTGCTCTAAAATAAAAGAAATCATTGTTTTTATCAATAATAGAAAAGTGTCTTCCAACTCCCACTCACTGCAATAAATGAATCTTAAGAAAGTAAAAATCTGTTATTTTATGTCTTGCAAGAAAAATAATCTTGTCAAGAAAGCTTTCAAATGCAAAGAAATCCTAAAAACATGTCTAAGTTACAAGCATTTAAGACAATTGTTGTTATCCTATTGTCATTTTTTATTTTTTTGGATTATTCAAATATATATATATATTTTAGATAGATTCAAAGTGGAGAAGCATCTTCTGAAACCAACAAGTGCTTAATGAGGAGATATAATTTGTACATTTACTGCTGATTTAAAAGATTATGTTTGAACAAATCTTGAAAAATCATAATGTGCTCTCTTTGGATGTTAAGACTGCTCCATAAGAGTACTCAATAAATCCATAAGTTCACAAAGTGACAGTATCGTCTCTTTTTTTGTTGTTTTTTGGTTTGTTTGAATTGTTTTTTCATGGTAATAATGACTTTAATAACGTATAGATTTCCCTCAATTATATCCACACTGAGAGCACAATTATGAGAGAAGGCAATTATAATTGTTTCAAACTGGAATGCAGAATTCGATCATTTTCCAGTGGCATATATTTGTGTAATGGGCAAAAGTGCAGCCTCTGTGACTAACACCTTTCAATCAGCATTTGCTCAATTGTAAAGTGCTCCATTACCTGAGGCAAAGAGGGACAAAAAGAAACATTTGCTGACGGAAGACTCGCATGTCCTCGCTTAAATCCTGCTGAGAGGAAAAGTAGCAAATGTATTAGAAACGGTTTTAGGAATTATAGGCAGCAATTTCCTTCAGAACTGCAGGAGCAACAAGGTATGAAGTGTTCAGACAAAAATGAGGTATCTGTTTCTTTAGTTTGAGTCAGATCTCTGAGGTGCTGTGGGTGGACATCGTATATCATAAACTACTGCTAGTTCATTAACTCCAAAGCTACGTACACACCGGGCTCGGCAAAGTGGCCACTTTTAATTGAAAGTCTATGTAGATGTGCATTAATGCACATTTCGGGCTTCCACTTTCAAAAAGTTCACATGTTGCTACGCAAGTTTTTAAGGACGTTTTCGGGCTCTACATACAAAATGCGCGACTATGGAACACGCAATGAAGGTTAAAGGGTAACCAAACCCTATATTAACTTGTTTTTGCTGTTGACCTCTATAAATGGGACTTTAAAAGTGCTGTCAGTTGGTCATTGACAAATTAAAATAAACCTGTTTCATTCTTGAAAATATAGTTTAAAAAAAATATCTATGTGCTGCCCCCTATAGGTTGAAACGAGGTATCACAGTTGAATTTTGTGATTGGTCAAACTACGTAAGTTTCAGAAGTCCTAAGTCATGATCTGCAGCTCCCCCCAGCCCCACCCCTCTGACTGGATTTTCAAATTTCAGCCGTGGGTGGAGTCAGCCTCCAACTTCCGTGTTTGGTTAGCCTTTAAACCAGTTGAACATTGACCAATCAGAGACTCGGATTTGGTAGTGACGAATGGATGAAGTCCCTTTTCATTCTCGGAAGTGCCAACTAGTGATGGGTCATGCTAGAAAGCATGGATTCAAAGATCACTGCTGGGTAGGGAGTCGAAAGAGTCGACTTTCAAATGATGGGAGCCGATTCTTTACCGTTTTTTGAATGATCTTTGCCTGTTTTCACACTGAAAGCGATTTGTGCATAAGGGGTGTCGAGTTTTAATATTAAGTCAATGGTACAGACAATATTCAGAAAAAATTGGAACAAAACTAGCAATTACATAGTTACCAAATTTAGATCAACCTACATTTGAGATTATGTAACTAATGATGGTAAATGCCTGGCAGTTATCTTAATGAGCCATTATCAGTTAGTTTTGGCCCTGGGCCCATGTGTTCGGGTGTACTACAGACTCCACACACACAAGGCTTTTAACACACTAAAAAGACTGATAACTGCCACACATAGGGATTTTTTTGAACGTTTAAATTGCAAAATATGTTTAATTGTTATCCATTTACAACAAAACTAATTAAGAGTTAAGGGAAAGTCTTTACTTTTATTAGTCTAACATACATTCAACAGAGTTTTTCTTTTATTTGCAATTTCACTTTCAGGAAAAAAAAAACAATGGTGAACCCCAATTATTTTTAAAGGAGGTTAGTGGGAAAGGAAAAGGCTACACAGACCTTTAAAATAGAGCCAGGGGGCAGAGAAATGTCCCCATTAGTGATAATCAAAAAATTGCAAGGGGTCATTTTTTTTTTTTTTCTTTGTAAATAATCTTGCATTTGTGTGAGTATCAACCATGTCAGGGGTAACCTAAAAAACAGATTTGCTTCAAGGCTTAAAAAAATGAATGATTAAAAATAACGAGCAGTTCTTCAAGTCATAACTAACCTGATTCCTGTTTTGCTTTTGCTGGATTTTAGCCCTTAAAATGGCTACGGGGTAATGGAAGGGACAAAAATTACAATTCACCTAGTCACAGTGAGGTTTTTATTTGAGTCCCCGAAATAATGCTGAGAAAGAATTGGTTGTTGAGAAGGCAGTGTAACTCTTGCTAATCATCTTTGAACCTTAATGCTGTCTAAAAACAGGTTAGTAAATCCTTCAGAGAAAAGCCAGTGAGTCCTCCTTTATTTTTTGTGTATTTTGTGCTAATTTTCATTCATTCTATTAAGCAAAAAAGGTTTTGGGTAAAAAGCAGAGCTCTAAATGGCATCCTTGAATGACAGCTCAACAAATGTCACGTCTGTGCTTATTGTCGCTAAAGGAACATTTCCTCAACCCATAATTTGGTTTGATTTTTGGTTTCTAAAAAACTCCTTATTTGCAGCTAATGAAGCTTCAGCATGAAGTCTCAGTTCGTTTTTCCCTTTTATTTTTTTATTTTTTTTAGTTCAGGGCTAATTTTCCATGCACATCATCAAAGGCAGTAGTTACTGTGTTGGACGGTGACTTACAGGCACATCTTCTTCTGAGCACAGCAGCCTTTTTAAAAGTGTAAACATAGAAGATGAATGTGCTTAAACAGCAAATAACTACAGAACAAAAACAATAAACTTTTCTGACTATCTTGCAATATTTAGTGCTTAGAACAAACTCTGGCTTTAGGCCCAAAAGGTGATCCAATTTTTTTCTGAAAGTAAAAATAAGATTACTAGATTTTCCGCATTATAGTGCGCACCGTCAATGAAACTATAGGGCACATCAAGCAAGAAAAGAGTCAGAGATAAGTCTGTCAGTCAGGCTTTATCAACTGTGTTGAGTGACTAACGCACTTGTTAGCCACGTTAGAAGCATTAACTATGTTAGCATATTCACAGTATCTGTAACTCCCAACCTTGTTTGCAACATGTATAAGAAACATGGTCTGAAACCGCTAGACATTAGACACACTACGAGCATTAGCGACGTTAGCGTATTTGAAATATCTGTAACTCCCCACCTCATTTTAGCTTAAAAAGCACAGACTGATACCAGTAAAATAAACCTTACTGTGACTTTGCTAACTCCCAATATGTTTGCAACACGTAAAAGAAAAGCAGTACGATCCCACAATACATTAGCCATGTTAGAAGCATTAGCTATGTTAGCATATTCACAGAATCTGTAACTCCCAACCTTGTTTGTAACATGTATAAGAAACATGTTCCGAGACCGCTACATGTTAGCCACATTACGAGCATTAGCTGCGTAAGCTTATCTACAATACCTGTAACTCCGCACCTCAATTTAACTGCAAAAACAACAGACTGATACTACTAAAACAAACTTTACTGTGACTATGCTAACTCCCAACATGTTTGCAACATGTAAAAAAAACACAGCCGGACACCGCTCCACGTTAGTCACATTAGAAGCGTTAGCAATGTTAGCATATTCACAGTATCTGTAACTCCCAACCTTGTTTGCAACATGGAAAAAGAAACATGGTCCAAAACCACTGCATGTTAGCTACATTATGAGCATTAGCTGTGTTAGCATATCTACAACACCTGTACCACCCAACCTTGTTAGTAACTTCAAAAAACAGACTGATACTGCTAAAACAAATGTTACTGTAAATACACTACCTCATAACCTTGATTGCAACACGTAAAAAAACACAGCCAGACAGCGCTACACGTTAGCCACATTAGAAGGGTTAGCTATTTTAGTATATTCATATTTGCAACTCCCAACCTAATTTGTAACACAAAAAACACAGACTGATACTACAACAAAAAAGTCACTGTGACAACCTTGTTTGGAACACGTAAAGAAAGAAAGCTGTCCGATACCGCTGCACGTTAGCAACGTTAACCAACATAGCGTTTTCACATAATTGATCATCTACACATATTGTCAGAGCGCCATGTACCTCTCAAAGTAAAAACAGTAAACACAAACAGAATTAACCTATATATATAAAGCCTTCCGGATTATAAGGTGCACTGCTGTTTCTTGAAAAAAAAAACTTTAAGGTGTTCATAGTGTAGTATATACGATGAAACAGCATTATTAAGCTTTATTAAAATTAGCATTTTAAACCAAGGCTTTATCAACTGTTGCCTATAAAAAAGGCTGCTGTGAACAGATCTGGTGTTCACTCAAGGTTATAGGAATTATGTCTAAATCACCCTGCTATAATGTTGAATTATAAAATCTATCTTTCACAGAATGACCTGCCTCCATTGCTGCCACATATAAAACACATGATATATGGATGTAGTATTTTGCAGTGTTACAAACTGACCTGACTAAATGACAGTTTATTGGATTTGCTGCCTGTAAAAGTGACAGAGCTACCAGAAGCCTGTGTCTAACTCAGCGGCAGCTATGTGACATTTAGCCGTGGGTCCATGGAGATCTGACCTATCTTCTCCCTCTGGATATCTGCTGTCTCACCCTTTATGTGAATTCATCAATCCTTCAGGTGAAGTCTCCCGCTGCGGCTGCTTTCTGCAATGAAGAGGAGCACTTTGTGCGCTTGCCTGAGCTTGTGGGATGATTTGTGAGTTTTCACTATTGTGGACATTTGTTCACTCGGAAAGGGAATCCTGAATGAACCTGTTGCATTGTCCATTAGAGAAAGAATCTGGCAACTGCCCAAATTCAGTCACCTTGTTGGGATTTGGAGGTTTTTATAGAACGCTTTGAATGTTGTCCTTCTGTCAAAGGAAGTGTTTATTTCAAAGTGCAAATATGTAAGCGAAGGAAACCTGTAGCGAAGATGTTTTTAGAGAAAAAAAAAATGTGGCTTAAATATAATTAGTCATCAACATTTCCTCAAGCTGCATGCATATATCACACCCAGCATACCACATCACAGAGTCATGAGTTAAATACTCCAAATATGTCAAATGAGTTTATACACTTTGATGTTTAGTGTGCATCTATAATTTTACTTTTAGTTTAACTAAGCAGTAAACTCCCATGACTATTGCTTGTGTTACCACAATCTTTAAAGCTTTAGGGTGTATTCAAAATGGAAAAATAATTCGGTCCAGATCGTCCTGTACCTTATGCTTGGTCTGTACTCAGGCTGCCGTCAAACTGACTTGAACCAAAGCTTGTAAACAAAACTATGGGATGTTCACTTATTCAAACTTTATATTTCGCTGATCACAGAACTTACACACCAAATGGAGAAACAAAGCTGGTGTCAAAGCAGACCAGATGGCTTGACAATGACCAACTAAAAACAAGACACTTAAACTGATTAAGTATAATGAATAGAAATGGAAGAATCTGTGGATGATTAACATGAGCCTGACAGGGGAATACCCAGAATACGACCAAAAACATCACTTAAAACCCAAATTAAACCACAGAATCCTCACAGTGTGGATATGTAGACCGTCATAGACAAAGAGCAGTATCCTGAAGGGAGTGCAGGTGTCTTGCAGTTCTCTTAACCTTATGCTTTACTGGTTATGTTGACATTGGGAGTGGGGTCATCTAGACCCCACAAGACAGTGTGCTAAACTTTTTTTTTTTATCAATGATTTTTTTGTTTTCACTGGTGTCCATGGAAGACAAATCCTGTCCACCTTCGGCCACATTTGTCATGGGATGGATAATGCACTGGGGTCATCTGGACCCCATAAGATAGCACAAATAGCACAAGGGTTAAGGTTCCTACAACCACCTACGTTCTCATCGCCCTCGGCATTGCGTTTTCAAGAGACCACTTTCAACAAAAAGTCTATAAACAAGGGAAAATGTTTACGCATCCGTATATAAGTTTCTACAACTGTCCTCAGGCTCTACATAAAAAACACCCATCCACTGAACATGCGTTGAAAGTCAAACCAGGTTGAACTTTGACCAATCAGGGACTCGGGTTGGGTAGTGACGTATGGATGCCATCCCTTTTAATTAATGGAAGTGCCAACCGTTTAAAAATTGATCATAGAGGAGAAACTAATAATTGCAATTTGTGCAGGACAGAGCTGTGAAAGAAAAAGCCTTGAGCAAGATTTGCGAGATTTGCACTGCTATGATAATTTGAATAGGGAGAAACTTGCATAGTGATGTATGAACATGAGAATTTTTAATGCAGAGGTCAAAAAATGTGCATTTAAGCGCCTTTATATAGACTTTTCAAGAATGCGCAAATTGGGATCTGGGTGCAGTTATTTTCTGGTTTTCATGTTTACCTTTTGTCGTAGTCTCTTTCTTTTCCCCTCCTGGTTCTCCTTCCTCTTGGGTGCACCTGTGCTCGATTGTCACGCCCTCCTATTTCAGCCCAGGTTCTTCTGCCACCAGCTGCCAGATCGTCTTGTGAACTTCACGAGTATCTCGAGCCTTCTAGCCCTCACAGATTTTTTTGAGCTGTAATAAATAAGGACTTGTTATTGAGGCTTCTCTGTGTCCTGCGTTTGTGTCCATGCCCAGATCCTGACAGATGTTTAGATGGGAAAATAGACTGTTCCAGTTTGTAGTGTCATGATCCTGTGCTTCAGTTTTGTCACGTTCTGTTTTTCCTGTCAATCTCACCATTTTCAGGTTAAATCATCCACAGCTGTTTTCATTTAGTTAATCAACCTCAGTGGTCTTCAGTTCTGCATTTTCAGGTCAGCTGCTCTGTTCTGTCCTGTCACATCACTGGTTTATTCTCCCTTGGTTTTTGTTATGTTTGAGTTTATATAGTAAATCTTTGAGTTTCTGCCACCATGTCCCGTCTCCTGCTTTTGGGTCCTACACCACCATCCCTGACATGTAGGACATTTCAATAAATATACATTTATTTTTTGCAACATTTTAGCTCAAATATTTAAAAGCTCGGAGATAAAAAAAAAAAATCAATTAAACACAATGATACTTCAGATTTTTTATGTAGACAAAGAAAACATTGGCTTAGCAGGAAAACTCATCTCTGAGACGAACCATTATAACTGAAAGGACTCTTATGTGCCTTCTTTTATGGAACAGAGAAAAATGCTTGTGCACATCAGAACTCTTCAGAATTGTTGAGAGTATCAAATAGAACTATACAAGTGACTCGTTTGCATATTTCTGCTTCTCAAAGGTCCTTAATTCTGCTGCAACAATATCTACACAAATAAATACCAGAAAACCAAATACTATTTCAATAGTCAAATGGCTTCTGGTGAATGTTTCTTTAGAACTAATGTAATTGAACAATTTGGAAATATTAGATTTACAGAGCAAACTCTGCTCATAACTCACTGCTTACAGGCAAAACATCGGACGGCAAAAGACCTTCAGGAAGATTAATAGGACTCGAATAGGTGGAGTCTATTGTGGCTTTCTCTGAAGCTTTCACATCACAACTCTGACCTCGGTAGCAGAAGTGGACACATGGAATCTTTCCCTGAATCTTAAACACACACAAAAAAATAAGGTCTGAGTCACAGTTTTGAAAATGAAGACCCAAACAAGCCTGAGGCTATTTGGAGGTTCAGTGAATTAATAAAGGTAAAAATAACTTCTAGAAAGAAAGGTAAGAGTATGTTTCAAGATAAAAGATTGAAAATATTAAGAACTGGCAATATTGTGAACATTTAATCGATTGACAAAAAAGGAGATTTAAATGATACAGCACAAACAAGGTTAATAGAGTACTAGGAAGGATTTACCCTATGGGGTGCAGGTGGGTAGGGGGGTCATATCCTTACAAGCCCCTAAAATGCTAAGAAAACTGCTATTATCTATCCATATATTTGTGTTTTATGAGCTTCATGTTGAATGTTCTACCTCAGTGTTCCCCAAGCCTTTTGTGGCGGTGGACCAGTCCGCCCCTGAGGACTTAACCACGGACTGGCCGGGGGTGGGGGTGTGGGGTGACGAGAAGATTATAATTATTAAATTTAAAAAACAAAATATTTGTTTCTTAAATCTCACCCGCCCGCCTGCCTGTCAGCCGGCTTTCAGCTCACAAACCATCTCAGAAAGACAGATGAGACGTATTAACATGAGAGCTCTGACGCTCTCGTATCATTTCAAGAGGATTTCTTTAATCAAAGCCATATTTTGTTGCCAATCATGAATGTGGAGCAGTTAAGTTGCCCAACTCCACTTAACCTCCTGGGGAGCTGATCTCCATATCGGCTCCTTCATGTGGCGCTGCTGTTGTGATCCAGAAGTTTGCAGGCGGCAGCGAGGAGTCGCGGCGGTGAGAGGCTTAGCCCTGCTCTTGCTGCTCGACATGGGGGTTTGTCAGACTTGGTTTACAGGCTTGGTGCCGCGGTGTAGCCTAAAGGCAATAAAACAGCTACAGAACATTCATGAATACATAATTCACCTCAAGACAAGCCGTGCCTAAGCCCATTTACTTGTTTGGTTAAATGATTTAATTAAATCATCGTGGGGCTGAGTTTCATGTAGGCTAATAGCCTCACTTGTCAAGCCCTGCACTGAAAGCGCGCCGTAAGTCCGACTTTGCAGAGCTGGGATCCTCATAAACAGGTGAGTCTGACAGAAAATCTCCTTTTTGCTTTTGCTCTCTGTTTTGTTTTATCCGTCAAACATCTTAAACAACTGAAAGTGAATTTATGAATAAATAAATAAGCAAGAAAAATGAATGACTTTTGTTTCTGGATCTCATTTTAAATTTTCTTTTTTGCATTCATCTGAGAGCAGTAGGAGACTTGACCAGTGGCGAAAATCAATCAAAGCAGTGAATCAAAGCACGCTTGACTGATAACGTTTGGATAAACTGGAAACAGTGTATTTGTAAAGTGTGTTTATCAGATGTGCCTACAAAATAGACAGATTGTTCTTAGTAATTTAGAAAGCAAATTTTGCAAAACATTTAGACCTCAAAGATCCCCTCTGTCCATCTTTTGATCCATCATAGAAATGTTTCCTGTGGTCTTTTAATTATGATTATGCAATTTTTAGGCAAAATTAAAATAAAAAAAACAGTGTTGTTTTCTAGGATGTAGTTTCTGTAGATAAGCAGTAGATCATTTGAAATTTTCCTCTGAATTGTGGGTGCGAAGCAATCCTTCCTCCCTTTTCCTCCCTGTTACGGTGCATTCACACCGAACATAGAGTTGTGAAGTTAAGAGCCGACCCCGCTGGCTTTCACGGCCATATCACGGCTAGAGCACGGAAAAAATGTCACTCCCGTGGTACAGAGGCTGTTAGCAGTGGACTGGTAGTGCAACAGCCCAGATATGGCCACAGAAATCCCACAATTCTGAAAGTCTTTCATGGTTTTTATTTCCAGAGGCTTAGTCAGGTCCGGTGGTCCGAGTGGTTCCTTGGATCTATGATAGCTTAGCCTCAAGCTCCAACAGTGTTGTTATCTTAGCATCCATGCGAAGCATTGGAGTTAGCTTAGCTTGAATATCAGCAAGCGCGATTTTGAGATCCGTCAATTCAGCTTCAAAATTTATGTTCGGTGTCATGTTCAACTCTCCTCATGGCAGTAGCTGTTTTGCAGTAGCTTGGTGATTAAGGTTGCTTTAAAAGACTTTAAAAGCCGAAGAATTGAGGAGAGTTGAAGACACAAGTCTGCTGCTCTTGACCCCGAAAAAAAGCTCAAACTGGGTCACAAACAGCCGTAATCTCGGGGCAGCTCTCGCTGGACTGTATGGACACCCCGCACCGAGAGACTCTGAAAGATCTAGTGAAAAACAAACACAGCGAAGTGCTTGCTGGCAAACATATAAAGCCAAGCTGCTCGCTCAACATCATCCATGTTTTCCATGATGTGGCAACACATGACTTCCAGAACAACTTCGGCGGTTGGTAAATTTCAAAAGAGAGGCAGACAAGATTTTTGACACATCTTCAGCATTCAGTATGAATGCACCATTGCTGAAAGCTCTCTGTTAACATCTGTGGTGTCAAAGTCCAGCCCTCAAGGGCTGGTGTCCCACATGTTTTCCAATCAAACTGCCATTGAGGCTCCTAATTGGCTAAACACACCTGATCCAGGTAATTAGGTGGATAAGGGAGAAAAAAATCCAAGGCTGGACCTTGAGGCCTACAGTTTGACACCCATGGTTTACACACTCTCCCATTACCTTACCTACCCCAACCTAATATTACTGGAGAAACAAAAATGGCCAGGAATATTGGGGCTGTCCATCTGTTCAGTTTTGATCCAGATTCCAGTTCAGACGAGAAAAACAATTTGTCTGGAAAAAGATGCATCAGAATGGAGCGGAGCAGGGAGAGTGTGGCCCCGCCCAGCATCTTTTCTACATCACAGCTTCAACTTTTTCAGACAGCATTTTTTTTGTCTGCTCCAGATTCCCAATAATGTGCATAAAAACTCAGAAATTATATTTTAAGCATAATTTTCTTTATAAATGTCCTCCTTCATCATCAGAAAAATTCAACAAGAATGTGTTCAAAACACGTTTTAGTGAAGTGGGTCTTTGACAAGTAAGTCTCTAGATGTCTGATACCAACTAAAATTAAGAGACCCATAATGAACTATCAAAGCTAGAAAACCAATTTAAATATAGTTGCAATTCATGAATATGTTGTTAACTATATTGGGCTAGGTGATACCTATAATATCTGTTCAAAAAGATTAAACTTCAGAGAGATTAAACTTTAATGTTGTTCGATGAACTCTCAAGAGTGTAAATGCCGAGCACTTTCATTTACATGCATACATTTACATTCAAAGTGTTAACTGTGATCTCTTTCTTTCTTACTTTCTTGCTCATTGTTCGTGCAAACATAGTTTTTTATGTTGAAATGTTAATTTTCCCATTTTCAGACAAAATTTGTCATTTTCTGCAATAACTTCCGAAAGTCTGCACAGCACAGCTGAGCCTTAACTGATTTGGTTATCTGCTGTTAAATTGAACTTTCAAGGGAAAATTTAATTAGCTTTATATTACATCTTTTAGAAATTAATTTAATAAAAGCCTGAATAAAACTTTACTGCAGGCACTTCCTTCTCTTTCTTTGCCAAACAAATAAACATGCTTCACCTTAAGTATAAAAAAATGAGGCAAATTAACCTACCCTGCCAAAATCATGTTAATTGAATGTGCTCCTGGCTTTTTCCCTCTTCTCTGCTATTAGTCATTTAAATGGTAATATGTTTGTTTATGCTTTGTCTAATACTTCATACTGGCTCCTGCTATTCCTGATAACTACAGTCCTTTAAGTAAAAATGTGGTCTTTATTTCCAAGATTCTGTCGTCTTACAGCAAGTTCTTTGGCAATAGAATTCATGGTGTCATATACAGCAGTATCATGCGTGGTATATTTGGCATATTCAGACTGTTTAACGCCCACTTGTTCTCATATAGTCTTAAACGTTGTATTTCAAACGTAGATTTTCCAAATCTGAAGCCAACCATGAAATACCAAATGATGCAGTTTCTGAAATGACCACTGTAGACTGGTTCCAAAACAGAGACTTTTCCCCTTAACTTTGCTATTTTAAAGGGTGACCAAACCCTAAATAAACTGTTTTTTTCTGTTGACTTCTATAAATGGGGCTTTAAAATGATGTCTGCTGGCCATTGACAAAGTTTTGGCAAATAAAAAAAACTTGTTTAATTCTTGAAAACATAGTCAAAACCGTCTGTGTACTGCCCCCTACAGGTTGAATCGAGATATTACACTTAAATTTTGTGATTGGTCAAACCATTTAAGTCCCATGTCATGATCTGCAGCTCCAGTAATGATAACAGTCCTGTTTTCCAGCCCCACCCCTCTGAGTGCCATCCATCCATCCATCTTCCTCCGCTTCATCCAGGACCGGGTCGCGGGGGCAGCAGTCCAAGCAAAGATGCCCAGACTTCCCTCTCCCCGGCCACTTCCTCCAGCTCTTCTGGGGGGACCCCGAGGTGTTCCCAGGCAAGCCGAGAAACATAGTTTCTCCAGAGTGTCCTGGGTCTTCCCCGGGGCATCCGCCCAGTGGGACATGCCCGGAACACCTCACCAGGGAGGCGTCCAGGAGGCATCCGGAACAGATGCCCGAACCACCTCAACTGGCTCCTCTCGATGCGGAGGAGAAGCGGCTCTACTCCGAGCTCCCTCCGGGTGACTGAGCTCCTCACCCTATCTCTAAGGGAGCGCCCAGCCACCCTGCGGAGAAAACTCATTTCAGCCGCTTGTAGTCAGGATCTCGTTCTTTCGGTCACGACCCAGAGCTCATGACCATAGGTGAGTACAGGAACAAAGATCGACCGATAAATTGAGTGGATTTGAGTGGATTTTTCAAATTTTTCAAATTTCGGCTGTGGGTGGAGTCAGCCTCCAACTTCCCTGTTTGGTTACCCTTTAAACTCTTACTTTACTGCAAAATATAACATATTTTTCAGTGTGGGTTCAATAAGGATTTTGTTTCTTTATTTCCTATTAGCAATGGGAGTATCATTACCGAAGTATTGATATATAGATGCCTGTACATCAACAATGTTGATATCAACTATTTTATCAAAATATCAATTATTAGCTAATAAAGGAATATTCTAGATCATGAACGTACAATTTCAGGCCTCGAGGGCCGCAGTGTTGGCAAGATTTCCAGATTTCCAAGCCACACTCATGATTGATTACTTACAGCGGCTGGGTGGCTCAGTGGGCTAGGTGAAGGGCTGGCACGCAGGAGCCCTGGGTTCGATTCCCAGGGTTGTTCTTAGGCAAGACCCTTGACGCTGCTGCCTAACTGGGTCCCTGTGCCCCTCAAGTACAGGGTTGTGTCAGGAAGGGCATCCGGCGTAAAAACTCTGCCAAATCACTGATGCGAAACAGTGGGTGCTGTTACGCTGTGGTGACCCCGAAAGGGATAAGCTGAAAGTGAATGAAGACTCCTGATTGATTACCTGGTTCAGGTGTGTCCAGCCAATTAAAACATGCCAGAGCAGGTATGTTAGAAAACATGCAAGATTGCAGCCCTGGAGGCCTGGAGTTGCCTATCCCTGTTCTAGACATTTTTTCATGTCAGCTGAGTTACTCCAGTGTTTTGTGATGAAACTGCTCCATCAGTCACATGACCAGAGGAGCCCCGATTGGAAAACCTCAGCAACAACACGAGTAAGTTATAATTAGTAAGCTGGATGGAGTTGTTGTGGGGAAAACTATTAATGCAAGAAAAGAAAAAAAAATCAATGTCATTACTGTGAATTTATAAATTGAAAGCTGTTTATACAAAATTACATGAACATCAAACCTCCCTGGGGTCTGTGCTTCTCTTCTATTCCCTGTGCTGTTTGGAAAAGTGAAAAGGCATCAAAACAGTATCAGAAGATGACAGGCTTGAGTTTTTACTCGGAGACATAGAGCTTTCTAACAGGAAGTCTTTGTGGTTGTTATCTCAACCAAGAGCGCACAAATTTTATTTGATTTTAAGCACCTGCAAGTGTCTAACAGGGAGCACGAAACCTTTTACTGTGGATAAGAAAGTGACATAAGTGTTCTATAAATAAAAATGATGCACTAGAAAGATCAACATAAACATTTCCATCACAGGAGTGAACTCCATCAATATGGAGGAGGCTCTTCAGGCTTCATTTTGCCTTTCAGAATCCTCTGCACAAATCTCAGAGATTATCAAGCTGCTGTGAATGTATGTGTTAGCTAGCAAATCACCCATCTGCATTGCTGTTGCAACCCCTTTGAATAAAGACCATGTACTGTAAAGACGCTTCCAATGAAAATTGTGTTTTTAACATGTTCTTGTAGCATTTTTCTCATGATGGCGGACATATATAAAGAACATTTCTGAGTATTTCTTTATTCAAATGATGATTTACTCAAAGGAAAGGTTGATTTTCAATAGAACCTCAAATATAGAAGGATTATTCAAATATATATTTAGATTTGTGAACGGTCTAAGAGAGGACATAAATAATGTACATTTTTCTTTTGAAATTTGTAAAGTTACCTTTTATAATTTACGTAAAATTGGGTTAAACAGCGTTCAGCTGTCAGCTTTGCTGTTCTAAATCTGAACACCAGAAGCATCTATTGGCATTTTCTGCCATTTTGTGTGACGTCACTGTGAAAAAGGACCTGTTGTGACATAAAAACTAGAATCAGCAGCAACATTCTGAAACATCCTCTTGTAGATGACTAGATTCATGTATGTCTTCATGTTCCTCGTCTAAGGTCTGATATTGTTCGCCATTATTGGGAGGAAAGTGTAAATATATGGAGGATGGAAAGTCCGGGTGTGCTTACTCCATGCCAAAAAATCCCACCCACAACTCAGAGGCACACTCCCTCCGCTCTGCAGAAGTTATGTCCTAGAAATGACACTGTTTTTTTGTTTTTTTTTTGGGTAAAAACAGCATAATCCTAATTAAAAGACCACCAGGAAGGATTTTACAATATATAAACATATTTGTTTAACATAGCATATTAAGATAACAGTGCAACTAGAGGGTTTAAAGGGAATAAAAGCTAAGTTACGATTGTGAAACCTGTTACAGAGCAGCAAACCAATTGTTCATTTCTTAGCTATCAAAATCCATCTTATCATTTTTTTTTTAAAGAAGAAAAAGATGGAGAAATATAAACAAAAGGTATAATAACCAAGACATGAATCCGTTTCTGTTCTACCACGACAACAAATTTAGAGAAGTAGTGCATAAATGAATTTAATTTGCATTATGTCTGAAAGTGGACGTCAGTGGTAAACACAAGGAAATTTTGCCTAAAGAAATGGATGACGGTGGAATAAAGTAGAGGACTCGTGCTGCCCATAGAAATAAGAAACATAACCTTTTCTGCAGTGATTCTCAGATGCATAAATAAAAGATTAAAACAATGATCTCTCTCATTAAAAAGTAGCATAAATAGATATTCCAAAAAATAATTTTAAGTTTCACTTATTAAAGACTGGAATTCTTTATCTTGAAGCAATTAGTTTTTAACACAAAACATCTAATCTAGCAACAGGAACTGATGTTGACTTAAAGCCCCCATGCAAAATAAACATTTTCATCAACAAGTTTTTATGCTATAAAATTTACTCTTTCATCCCTCAACGCTCCCAACACCATTTACCCGGCGCAGGCGAGCAGCACGCCGCTCTCCTCAGAGGTAATTTTGTTCAAACTAATGAGCAACCAGAAAGAAGCCAGCTTTGCCTTTTCTTTTTAAATGCCTCTGATGAATGACTCCTGTCCCTGTGGCTCGTGCTGTCATTAGCCTGACACCCGATAGGAGTGAAGACCTTAAAAGAAGATGGAAAATTGATTTACCACAATTTTAATCCGGAACAAACAGTTCATCCGAGTAATCCCATGTGACGATTTTCAGAATGATTAGAAAACTTCAGGCATGTGCTTCCCATCGCACTCGTTTGGAAGGGGGACGTTTTAATCTGCAGTATGATTTAGCTGTACTGCACTGCACCACTATTAACATGATCCAAAGAACAGTCGCCAATGCTTTGGAGGAACAGCTTTTTTGTAAAGCTAGTTTACTTACGAATTATATTATATTCCACTTGGTTAACTTGTGGTGTAGAAAAATTAAAAGGTCTCTGTACGTTATCCAAGGACTACATTTTACACCAATGGTCCCTATGAGTTTTTACAGGTTACAGGGTTGCTAGAGCCTATCCCAGCTATTGTTGAGTGAAGGTGAGGTACAGTCTGTCAGAGGGTCACACTGTATTCTCACTCCCAACTTGTTATATATGGATGTATGGTTCAGGTCCCCTACGCGTCACTTTTTAATGTTTTGGGTGTCCCAAACTCGTTGTTTTTGACACGCTGGCTGTTCCCATTAAATAAGGGGTCCCCAACCTCCGGGCTGCGAACTGTCCCATTTGAAGCTCATCTTGCACACTAAACTGTTCAACAGTTACAGTTTATTCACATTTAAAGGCTGATTGTTCTGAAACGTTTTTAAAGTATCCTTTTTGAAAGGGTTTTCTAAAGTTTAGGGAATTTACGCTTATGCAACCAACTAAAGTTTCAACATTTCCGCTTCTGACTTCAGATTTTTCTGGCGCCATTTTGCATGTGACCAGAGGTCCTTCTCAAAAAGTGATGCAGAGAGGGCTTGAACCAGACATCCATATATGACGAGTTAGGAATAAGTATGTGTAGCACCATCACACACACTTGCACTCCTAGAGCAATTTAGAAACACCATATAAGCATGTTTTTTGAGTGTGGAAGGACACTGAAGTATCCAGGGAAAAGCCACATATGCACGAGGACAACATGCAAACCACACAGAAATGAGGCAAGAGTGCTAATCACTAAAAGTTAAGAAGTTCAATTCAAAACAAATTTATTTATATATCCCAATATTACAAAAACAATTGTCTCATTGGGCTTCATGCTGGTATTTGTACAAAAGCAGAAAGCCGGTCATGAAATATAAACAATAGTTGATTGCTAGACTAAACTAAACAGACTTAACTAAGCTAGTTATCCCTGCCCTCAGACCCTAAAAGAAAAACTCCTAAAACAAACTTGATTCCAGGAAAAGAAAGAGGAACCCACATGAATCCTCTCCCAAAAAAAGTCCCATTAGTTGTCACCTACCCAGATGTTTGTTCTCTGCATTTGACCTATCCCCTGGGGGAGCGGTGAGATGCAGACACAGCCGCGTTAGGGAACCATTAAGTATTTAACCCCTATCCAACCTCCTAATGCTTAGTATCAAGCAGGAAGTCACTGGGTCCCATTTTCAGAGACTCAGCCTGGATTTGAACTCATGACCTTCCAGCCTCCGGATGGACACTCTACCAAAAAGGCCACTGAGCAGAACATCATTGTGCCCATGTTTGAAGCACTACTTGAGTTCTAACTTTTGGTGAGGGTAGTATTATGGTGTGGAGCGACACCTCTCTCACTGGAAAACAACGTGGGTCCTCTGGAGAAATTCTCAATGCAGAAAGAAATAGCATAATGATTCCGACAAGCGAGAATCCAACATCTTCACAGTCTGGGAGTGAACTTTACCCTGCAGGAGGCTAGTGCACACCCCAGCAGACCAGAATCTGGGAGTGGAGTCCTGACCTCAACCCCATTGAACACTGGGAGGCTGTCCATGTCTATGTTGGACTGACCAACATAACCAGATTGGCTTACAAATGCTGGATGATGCCATCTCACAGCAGGTTGACCAGCTTGAGAGAATGTTAACCAGTGCTCCCCTGTACCGCCCCCCTTGTTTGTTACCCTGTTATTATTATTTAAATATGAGAAATATAGTGAAAATCAGAGTAAAAAAAAATAGATTCTTCAAAAAGTAGATTTTTCAAATGTAGCAGTGTTTTAATGCTACATTTGAAAAATCTACTATGAATAAAATCCCTTTTAACCATAGCAGTTAAGCAAGGTAAGTATTTAGATAGTAAAATGAAGATCCTGTTTATGCAATGTGTCATAAATCTAAGTATTACTTTCATATGCATAGACCTCATTTTGCTCATTTAAGCCCACCATGCTTTTCTTCGTGAGAGACCCACAGAACAGAAGTCAGCGCGATATCTGTGAGGTTTCCCTTAAATGCGCAACACAACTTTGTGTTGATCCCTCCTAAATCCACAGGATCACGAGAGCGCAGTGCAGTCTGTTGGATGATCATGTTGCATGTAGAACACTCATTCAAAACACTCGCTGAAATAAAAGCTGACTACCACATTTTAATACCTGTTTTTTGTGTGCGTGTACTTTCCTCAGTACGCCATGGCCTCAAAGATAAATGAATGCAACCCAGACAGGAGTGCTTGTCTGTGTTGAAGGGATGTGTCACTAATTAGGAGGAATCAATGGGACCTGAAAAAAAATCCTGGAGAAGTCTGAGTTTTGGGGAAAATAAAAACCAAAAAAGACCATTTAGAAAGCTGTGAGCTGCAGCTGTGGGAGACAGTAAAATGATTTATGACTATGTGTTTTACATTTCATTTGGTCTGCAGAGTTTCTACCAGTAGCTAACTTCAATTCATTAGTGTGTCGGGGGGGGTCCACTTGCGATATCCCCTCACCCTCTTCCCAGTTATAATGCACTCTTTTGCCCTCGCCCCCCTTGGCTTTAACTCCACTTTAGTCATGAAAGACCTCTTCCTGGGAAGACCTTTGGACATCACTGCCATCAAGTGTTCTCACAGTACCTTACTCAACAATTATAACTACATTCCTTCTATACACTGCAATACATGCATGTTACAGAAGGAAATCTGTGGTCAATGATCTACTGTCCATTACCCCATCCTTAGTGGGAGAAACCTGGCTCTCAGTGGAAGTTGCCATGTCCCTTGGGTGTTGGTTTCTGCAGTCCTGTCTCTACACAGGGAGAGGGATCCTTGAGGTCTCTGGCTATTTGAGCTGGGAATCACATCAAATCGGAGCCCGGGGGTGTCCGAGTCCCCCGCTGGTTCTGGTCCTTGCCTCCGAGTACTAGGGCTCTTCAAAATCCCCAACAGTGGGGAAGCATGGACAGTCAATGTTTACAACGCACTCAGGGGATCCCCAATTTTCTTGGGCATCCTCCTCTTGAGCGGGAGGTGTACCTCCTGCCTTGCTCTCGGCTGGACTCTCCGACGTACGGGCAGGTGGTTGTTTGAAGTGTGAGGGGGGCCTGGTTCGTGTCACGGGTTGGAGTGTGTGTGTGTGTGTGTGTGGGGGGGGGGGGTGTTCAGAGCTCCCTGGTGGTGGTGATGGGCTGCTCGTCTGGGGTTGGACGGGCTCTCTAGCAGGTGAGGCCTTCTGTGCGTAGAAGGAAATGTTGTCTGGTAGGGCTGGTAGTTGCTGGTTTCTGGCGCTGGGGGTCCCTTTGGCAGTCCTTCCAGCCCTGGTGTTGGGGGCTAACGTTGGGTCACCCGGATGGCAGAGTCCCTTGATCAGAAAGGTGTGGGGACCCTGGTTGCCACTGGTGCCTCGCGTTTGGTGGTTGTTGAGGTGACCGGGAATGCCCCAGTCTTTTGTCTCAGATCCCAGAACCTAAATCCCAGCTGTAATGTCTGGCAATGGAATTCTCTAACAAAACTAAACACTCTATAAATAACATATTCCAGCCCGGAGCTAGAATATGTTTTCAAGATCAAGCCCCACACTCTAAGTATTGGGAAAAAAAATGGCTACAGTTTTTATTAGCGTAACACCATATTGCAAAAGGAAAGGTACGTCGACTATTAGGCTATTAGGTTACCAATCACTATAAAGGAACTGCTGTACACATTTGATTAGTGTAACTGTAACTGTAAAGTGCCATTGATTATTTTATTGCCTATTTTTTGGTTTATTCACTTAAGTTTCAAAAAGAGATGGAAAATGCACTTGAGTATCAACGCAACAGTGGAGTTAAAATTTTAAAATACAAATAGAAGGAGATGAGGCTCAATAAGCAAAGACTGCGGTATAATTCCTAAATGAGGTAGATATCTGGGTTGTGTTGGTGTTTTTAATGGCACATTGACTTTGTTCACCATCTGCTTTTCTTTGCTGTTTTTATCGTTATAGACTCAGCCTGAGGCAAAATGCTGTTTAAAAGACAGCTCATCAAAACAAATGCAAAGTGTTGAAATGCAAATGTGTGGTAGTGTGAAGTTTGCTTTCATTTAGAAGAGGGCAAAACTCATTTTTGTCTGTCTAAAAAAACTCAGATTCCAACACTTTGAGTCAATCTACAGGATAAAATCTGCTAGCTGTCCTTTAATTTACACAATTAGTAAGTAACATGAACAGCTTTAGGTAAAAGTTTCACCGACTAAGACCTCTCAATTCAAACATTTAGCTGTTTTCTTATTTGAATGTCTTGCAGTTCCCTTAAGAGACATCATGAAAATGGAACACACAATTGTTGTGCATGTTTAGGTGAACCGTGATGTAGAGGTTATCCGGTCATACGGTGCCCTTAACACAACACTCCAGTCATTAGTAAGGTATGTACTGGCTCCTTACAAACTTCACAAATGTTGCACCCACAGGGTGTGAAGTTGATGCATAAGTCTCTGTAAGAGGTCTGTAGGATGACCAAATAAGCTACACTCTGATTGTTTAATCTTATTGTCTAAAGTCCGTAGGGTTCTGGAGAGCCTAAAAAAATTAATAATCCATACAACATGCTTGCATCTCACCTACTTCACTCGTACGTGTTCTTTAAGTGTCCACAACAACCTGTCACCCGCAGCATGCCCATAGGAAAAAAATGTGCGTGAACATTTTTACTCGATAGGTTCAATGAGCGGTTTATGACTGATGTTTTGTTCATCCCCTACAATTCCCCATACACATTCATCAATTTTTCACCCACTAAGGCACAAGCCTACAAAGCATACTGTGTGAACTTGTTTGACCCAGGACCAGACTTAGCCAGCACCACTATGGGGTGCACGAAGAATATCAGGGGTGCATTTAAGTGTTCAAGGACTTTTGGGTGTTACAGGTATATCCCTGCAAGCCAATAAAATGTATAGAAAATCACACTATCATCATTTCAGTTCATCTATCCATATATCTATTAGGGCTGGGAATCTCAGGGTAACTCACGATACGATGCGATTCCCGATACATGACTCACTATACCGATAGTATCTCAATATGGCAAACATTGCAATAATCAATATATTACCTTGGTAATCTATGATACATAACTATTTTTTTTAAATCTAGCTTTTTATTTTCTTCAAAACCTTATTTTAGAACAATTGAAAACACAATATGTTCATTTTAATGCTCTATCCAACATTAAAATAAAATTATCAATAAATAGTAATGTTTCTCAGTAGCGGTTTTAGACACAGGCAATACATTTTGTCTCTACAATAATTACATACATTTTAAGGTAACTAATAAAAAAAACACCAGTTAAGAAACAAAATGCAGAGTATATTAAGTAATCTCACTTCAAAGAGCAATAAATGTGGAAATAAAAATTCATAATGCTGCATATTAATTCATTTTGTGTCAGATAATTTCTTATTCAGAGAGGACCGGTAATCGTTCATGAGTTGAAATATCGTGATAGTTCGCCATACCGATATTTTGTCCCACCTCTAATATCTATAACAGGGGTCTATGACAGGGGTGTCAAACTCAATCGCATTGGAGGATAAAATCTAAAACACACCTTAGGCCGTGGGCCGAAACATTTACAACACACTTCTTCTTCTTTTCCTTTCGGCTTTTCCCTTCAGGGGTCGCCACAGCAAATCCTTTTCCTCCATCTAAGCCTGTCTTCAGCATCCTCCACTCTAACACCAGCAACCTTCATGTCTTCATTCACAAACACATTAAAACTACATTTTTAAAACTTTAGAAATGTAACTTTTAACCGAAATTAACCGAAATTCGGGATACAGACGGTAACGAAACCCTAACCCTAGCCTGGTCCATGTCCAGAACCGCGACTAGAACCGTGTCCTGAAACCCATCCAGAACTGGTACCGACCCACGCTCGGTACCAGGTTAAGGTAGGGCTGCGCGATATATTGATACTATTGATTGAGAGGTCCTTAGCCATACCTCAACATGTGACGAGTTGTAATGAGAATGTTGCCAGCACAAGATAACATTGGGCTGTTAATAACAAGAATATAAAAAGATCTAGCGGACCGGATATAATCACCCAGCGGGCTGGTTCCGGCCCCCCCGGGCCTGGACTTTGACATAGGACCTATTATGTTTCGTGAGTTTTATGTTGGATGCTCTTCTTGACACTACCCTTTGTCTTTACCGGGCTTGGAACAGGTATTGTCCCCTCTGCCCAAGCCTGTATCTGGCCCTGGTTTTCTCAAAAAATAAATAAAGAAACTACTTTTATATTCATTTCAGTTAAATAACTACAAACTTAAATAATGGTTTGAGAGAGAAGCACACAAAAAGACTTAAGGAAAAAGTTTCTATGGTGATTGAATACTTGAAAGCTCGGTTATTTCTACAAAAGAACAAATTGGCACACCGCGTGAATCCTTTTTGTTTGCTTTTGCTTTCTTGAAGAGGCTACTACAGCATTTAAAAACTGTCGGGTTAACAGACACCGGCGCCGTTTCTGAAACCTGACAGTGGCGCTTCACAAAAATGCTTGTAAAATGACTGCAAAAGAAAGCATGAGGCGCTCAGACACTCGCCGCACGCCTTCGAAATATTTCATGCACGCACACAGAGGCTAATGCAATTCACTGAGTTTCTGAGTGACTTATTTACACTCCCTCCTTGTCTGTGCTTTGTGTTTGTTTTCCTCCGGGAGGATGAAGTGAACGTCAAGCAGACCTTCAACCTCCTCCACTCCATCCCTCCAGAAAGCTTCCTCGTGCCCTGGTACCTTACACGACTTTTATACCTTTTTTCCTAAAGATGTTTTGTGACCAGGCTTCATGTTTGTGGATTAGACACTTAAACAGTATAACATAAAAGCATAAGATAGAATCATTCATAAGCTCAATAATTAAATTAATCAAATTAAATACCTCAGACACAGGAAGAGTTTCTGTCAGACGTCGTCCTAAATCTCAAACCTGAATCCTCGAATTTGTCATTTTATGTAATTTAGTATTTTCAAGCCGACAACTTGTCTGAATAGTTCCACTCAGAACTGTCAGAAACTGTGTGGAGTGCTATCCACTTACCGCCCTTAAAGGCTGCAATTTTGGCTACAAAACAGAAGGGGGAGAGCCCACCAGCCATTTTCTGCAGCAGGAGGATGACACATTGTCTGCACAGATGGTAATGCTAATCACTCTTAAAGTGGCACCGATCTACAAATGTGAAGCTTTAAATTATGTTTGCATGTTGAAATGTTTTGCCGTACCATCGTGTATGGCAGCTTGTGAAAGACATACTGATAAATCAATGTTTTTACTTTTAAAATGTTAATATATATTGCAGTAGCAATGAGCTTTATGGCCGGTGAGCTTTATGGCCGGTAAAGCAATGACTCTTTCAAAGCGTAAAAGTTGTTCATTGGTCGTCCATTATTTATTACTTCATGTTTTGACTGAAAGTCCAACTTTGAGATATTTTTAATGAAATTATATGTTGTATGTGTTCAATAACGCTCTGAATGCAGGCACGTCGGTTATTTCAAAGCGACGCTTTTCTTACGTCACTACCAAGTCTGAGTCTCTGGTTGGTCAAAGTTAAACCTGGTTTAGCTTCAAATGGCAGCCCATTTTATGCGTAGACCCTGAAGACCTGGAAATGACCCTCTGGTGCATGGTGGTCCCTACAGTAGACAGCAATGCGCACATTGAATGCAATTGGCGTCAAATTCATGTACTGTTCACCGTTTTTGATTTAACAAGCATCAAAGATGCTTCTTGACTGTTATCCAATAGTTAACCTGAAGGCCCGGTCTCATGTGGGAGGAGCTTCCCTCAAAAACTTTTCTTAAACTTGTCATGGAGAATGCAGATACTGAGAGATCGGGTTTATTTATTTTGAAGTGCTGAATAAAAGCATCGGTGCACGTCTCCATATCTGGGTTCACATCTCCCAGTGAGGAGCAGCAGCTGTCCCACAGCCGCTGTTCCTGTAACAGGAACGTGCCGTCAGGGTAAAGCAGTATGGCAAGCCAAAAGGATCAAAAATCGTCGGAAAAAGTGGGCATGGCAGTGTCTCGTCTTAACATGTAATGCATATTATAATTATTATTTTAAATATTTAAATGTTCCCATGGTTAGTTTCACTACTACAATTAATACCTAAAAATAATGAAATTTAAATTTTCACTTTTATCTAAGATTTATTTTGGATGGGGGGGTTGCATATTAAGCATTCTTTTTGCAGATTTGGTCTTAAGACATGTCAGTGTAATCAGAAACTACATGTTTTTAAATTTTTGTTTATGTTCAAAGTTCAAGAATGTGTGAGTATATATGTATGCTCTCAAATATTTGTATTAAAGCTTTTCACATAAGTAATTTTAGGCTTTGTCTTTTGTTTTCCTGTTGTTTTTTTTTTTTACTTTTTACTGATCTAAAAAAATGATCCGAACAGTGAGTTTTGTGATCCGTTACAAAAGTTTCTCTCTCTTTCATGCATTACTTTCTGAGAAGGATGAAAACATTTATGAAAAAAATCTTCACCATGGGTTTCATAATTCATGCATCAGAGGGTTAGCTACACCTGATCACTAGAGTTTTTATGTGATTGCACAGTTTACTGTGAGGCAGAACTCAGTGCCTGCAGTTTAAATGAACAGGAAATACGCAAAATACAGTCATTTTTGAGTAAGAAAATGACTAAAATGGTCAGAATTTTACATGTAAATTGCATTTCTTGCGCTGAGTAGATTCCTTGTTTATTTTATTATTTCGTCAACATTTAATGATAGCAGGTGCAGATGATGTCAGGTGAGGCACTACCCTACCACACATCCCTGCAATATTTCCAAGAAGCTCCCAAAAAAGAATTTACTATGCTGCCTTTATTATTTTGTTTTGTCATGAAATGTTACTTTTTAAACTTATTTTATTTTCCCAATGTCCCATGTGTTGAAGTAGCGGAACAGATTGACTGAAGTATTAAGAAAGAAATGGAAAAAACCCAGAGTGACCAATACTCTAGAGGGTTTGATGACCTTGATCTCTGACCACCTCCGTGACCAAATAATGGTCATGGATTCCTTCTCACTTTTTTGTGTTTTCCAGGTAACGGCTAATGACCTTTGATCAGATGATCCCCATTCCAAGAAGAGTTTAGCCCACAGTGAATAGTTGTGCCCTTTAGGTGGAAATATCACAGAGCTAATTATAGTCTTTGATGCAATAAAAAAAGAATCTGTTACACAAAAAAAGCATAATGTTAAATAAGTTCTATTAATATTCCTTCTCCTTTTTAATGATTATTCTAGTAAGTGTGACAAAGAAATGGGTTAATTCATATTTATGTAAATGAGCTGAAAGTGTGTATTTTAAGACAAATTCTTTTGAAGTATAGAAATTCTGCAGGTTATTCGTAGCAGAATCTACAAGCCAAACGTTCTGAAGTTCTAATATTTTCTTTGTCAGGAATGATACTGACGATCGTAGCAGCTTGTGGAATAATAGGTCTTTTGTGAGATTCTGCTTTTATTCTAATGGGTAGGGAGCTTCATCCAAATAAACCACTCTCAGCACTGATGGTTCTAGCCTCGGTCAGCACGCAGCGATGGCCTTCATCGTCCTCTCCGGGCGATGACAAAAGACCAGGACAAAAACCTCGGTGAGAAGAGCCGGGAAGGTTACTGGATCAGTCTTCTACATGAACAAGCCTTTTTCAAAGGGCAACATATTGTTGGAGCCGCGCTCGACTCGGCTCATTGGCAGAGTTTGCTCATTCTGGTCAGTGCGTAACTTGACCCTCTGCTTTGGAGCAGCTGCTCCTATTTGGAGCAAATGTTCCTGTGTGTTGTGGCGGGGCTGTGAGTCACTGCTTGACTCCAACTCATGGAGAAGCCTCGTTCTGTCTTTTTTTTTTTGACTATGCGGAGTTCCAGCCTCTAAAAAAGGATATTCATTAAAAGCGGAACAATGTTGACATCTAGTGGTTTATCCTCAATTACTCTACTGTCAGTTGAAATCCAGAGGAGCCGAATTTCTTTCCCCAGCACACTATTTAAATATATATAAAATTCATCTTGTGGAGCGACCTCCAGTCAAAATTCATCCAATTTTTGGGAAAAGTGAAACCATGACAAAAATATAGGAAACAATGTTTTTTTTAATTTATTTGGTCCATTTTTTTTCCTTTTAAATTGTTTTCTATTTTTTTAAACACACTATTTTTTAAGTCTTTACTGACTGGGCTATAAACAGACATACAATGGCTGGCCACTTATCCAGATAATCTAATGCAATTCAACAGACAAGATCTACAGTAATTTATCATTTTTAGACTGACCCAATTTCACTTATCTAAAAGTTAATGAAAAAAAGACATATTTGAACTACATGTTAATGACTGTTATATGGACAGTAAATAGTGTCACTGGATTTGTGTGTGATACTTGATTTGTAACAGATACAATACATTTTGTGTGTAATTTTGTGTACTTGCATTTGTGTGTTCACATGTACACTCAAATACAAATACAAAATACAGGCTATGCACACACAACTTGAAATTACATCAGCTTTAAGGGCCTATTTCATGCTAAATCAACTTTTTGAGCTTTAAATGTATTATAATTCCTTATATTCCTTACTATAAACAACCCCAAAGCAGGATTTTGATCCATTTCTCAAAGTATTCCTCAAAAAACCTGCGCTCTCAGCACCAGTTCCTTCCAACTTCCAACTAGCGGGTTCTCACGAGATGACATCACAAAGTGAGAACAGTTCCTTACAGGAAGAGTCTGCGCTACCAGAACCGCCCCCAGGCTAACATAAACACAGACTTGCTCCGCTAAGCCCGAGGTACTTAGCCGCTAGTTTTGCCTCTCAACTAGAAGTGCTTAGCCACTAGCTTCACCGCTCAGCTAGAGGCACTAAGCCGCTAGCTTTGCCTCTCAGCTAAAAGTGCTTAGCCGCTAGCTTCACCGCTCAGCTAGAGGTACTAAGCCGCTAGCTTTGCCTCCCAGCTAAAAGTGCTTAGCCGCTAGCTTCACCGCTCAGCTAGAGGTGCTTAGCCGCTAGCGGTGCCCCTCAGCTAGAAGTGCTTAGTTGCTAGCTTCGCCGTTCAGCTAGAGATGCTTAGCCGCTAGCGTCGCCACTCAGCTAACATTGCTTAGCCCCTAACGTTGCCACTCAGCTTGCAGTGCTCAGCAGCTAACTTCGCCGCTCAGCTAGAGGTCCTTAGCCACTAACTTCGCCGCTCAGCTAGAGCTCCTTAGCCGCTAACTTCGCCGCTCAGCTAGAGGTCCTTAGCCGCTAACTTCACCGCTCAGCTAGAGGTCCTTAGCCGCTAACTTCGCCGCTCAGCTGCTATCACTGGGCATCGCTACAACCAGTGTTGCGATGGGCTACTAAAGGTAGATAGATATATGGTAGTTGGATCCATCTTTGCAAAAGTTTGGATGTTGTTAGATTTTGTGGGAGCAATGCAGACACACTGCAGAGACGGTCCTAGGTTGACGTCTTTAAATGGGCAGCACCCACAAGCAGTGAAAGGCGGAGCCACAGAGATTGAGGCATCTAACTTCCAGGTAGGATCAAATATTTTCATAAATAACAATTGTTCTTTCGAGTGCCAACGGTAATATAAGATCAGTTATGTATGGATATAGTTGACTCTGAAAGACTTATTTAAAGCATGGTATGGGCCCTTTAAAACCAAATACAAATTCAAAATAGCTCCTAGGCAAGAAAATATTTAAATAGTACACACCAAATGTCTGACGCCTGGTTCACACTGTACGCGGAAGTGCCTCAAAGCTAATGCGGGTGGCGTCTGCTTTCTCCTGCAATTCACACTAGACGCGCATTTTTCTGCAACAGTCGACGGGCACTTCTGCTAAGAATAACTCCTCTCTGCCTTTCTCTTGTTGTTTTTTTACAATTAAAACACAGTTTTACTCCAGAGTCGGCTAACTAGGTTGATCTGTAAATGTGTGTGCGTTTGTGTGTGGGGGGTGTTTGTGTCTGTCTGTCTGTCTGTCTTTTTGTGTGTGTGTTGCAGATGGTTCTTTTCATCTCTACAGCCTGTTTAGATACAAGAACATGATTTCATTTGTCAATCACTGTGTTTTATTGTGAAAAATTGGTTATATTTGAAAATAAACTGGATTTTCTCATGTTTCTTTATGTAACTTCCTGTCAGAATTGACGCAGATTGCTCGCGGCTCGCGCACAAAATAGACCAGACGCCAAAACGATCCACTGCACGGCGCGAGCCTTCAGCGGAGAACCAGGCGTGATACACACACAAAAAAACACAATTACACACTGATCCAAGTTACAACTGCATGGGGAGATGTGAGACTCTTATCACATCCTCAGATTTGTGGGTAGATGATATGCTTAAATGCGGATAGAAACTTTGAAATAAGATGGATATTATCTAGTAAAAACTTCACTTTTTTTTCGATTTTCTTAAACAGATATACACAAATAATTAAGATTGACGAACAAATATTTAAAAATTAGTATGCGTGTTTAAAACACTCATTACTTTTTAAAAAAGTTTTCCAGTCGCTCCCTATCTGCAGCACTCCCAGGACAGTACCCCGGTCACTATGACAACAGTCCCTCTCCACCGTCACGGTGTGGAGAAGAATCTGGTGCTGCCTGCTCTTGTCATGATTTCTGAAATCTTAATTATCAGGACAAACATGTTTATGAAATTGGAAAAAATGTCAAGCTTTAATCCATTGTCTCTACTTGTTTATTCCTATCAGGGCCACAGCGTTGCTGGAGCCTATCCTGCCCTGGACAGTTCACCATATCATCATAGGGCAAAAACTGGCTTTATTACACAAAGATGCATCAGGGGTTTACAGTTTAGTTTCATGGACTCTACAAGGGTTTTAGTTGAAGCTTAAATTTTAATCCCACTAATAATGTGGTTTCAATGGGATAAACCGTCTCAATCTTTCAGAAAACAAAAACTCCAGCAGCTACTGGTTTTCTTTCAAATATAAAGTTTGGTCTTCTGAAAACAGAAATACTTTGATCCTTTCATAAACTTAAAATGACGTTTAAATAATACAGTTCATCTTTAAATTCTGGTATGGGTTTTACATAAACATAGATTCTTGGAGGGTTCAACCATTGCTTGGTATGGCACTTTCTGTATGTGAAGTGACTTCACAAAAGAAAAGAGCTGTGCCAAAGACATTTCATGGCTGTCTGTCCAAATGTCTGGAAATGTTAAGTTGCATCACTGAAAGCTCAAGCTTAGATACACCTGCTGTGAGTCTGAAATCTTCAAAAAAATGTGTTTGTGTTTCCAAGAAACTGCTTTCATGACATTTAGCCATTACGAAAGAGAAAAGGCGCTAAATCAAATCAGACCACTTAACACTCTCAAGTGAGAACTTTAAAGTGCTTTTTATCTGGAGGGATTTCCACAAAACTTTAATATATACATTATAGAAAATCCATTCCCATCCAGCGTGATCTAAATAAGTGGATGTTCAGATGTCAGGCTGACAGTAAATAAAATCAAGCCTTCCCTGCTCATGGGTTCTGGCGCTGACTGAATTACTGCACACTTGTAATGAAATATGTAAGATATTCCTGTCAAAATGTCCGCCAGCGCTAAATGAGATCCATTTCTCTAGCAGGAAGCTGCGCTCGCCTCTCACGGAATTCTCTTGAGGATATGCAAGTTAGCTTCAGCCACTTGTCGAAACACTCGAGAGGCGTTCAGTTATTCCCGGTTTGTGAGCGAAGCCGACATTCCC
The DNA here is from genome assembly GCF_002922805.2 of Oryzias melastigma. Taxonomy (NCBI): domain Eukaryota; kingdom Metazoa; phylum Chordata; class Actinopteri; order Beloniformes; family Adrianichthyidae; genus Oryzias; species Oryzias melastigma. The sequence continues at coordinate 21,270,679 of NC_050533.1, forward strand.
CATTGGCAGTTGAAGCACATCTGGCGGTGCCCCCTTTGCCCCCGTCCCCTCTTGTGGTTTGCTCTGCTGAAATGAGACATGGCTAACCGGGGCTTAGACAAATTCAACGAGGAACGGCGGAAGGACCAGATCTATGGGTTTTTAAGGCCCCATGTTGTAGGGCTTTGATTGGCTCTGCAGGCTGTGAACCTTATTGGATATTTTTATTCATAAAATGAAAGCCTGAAGACGTTTGAAGCCGAGCAGACAAGTTATGACGGAAGCTGAAAGAGGCAAAAGTCGATATTGCTTTAGGATTAATGTCACAATTTACAGTTTTAGTAAATAAATGAAACATTCTGGGTTGATGTTTACTACAAACCATGTTTGATAGGAAAAACTAAACAGGACCCCCTGGTACAGCAGATGTAATTTAGCATGAGGTGAACTATCGAGCAATCCATCAAATGACAATTTTTTTTTTATTTAAAGTCTTGCTCCAATCACCTTTTGATCTATTGGAACGCATTCCCAGTTCCCACTGGTCTTTTAATTATGATTATGCAATTTTTAGCCCAAAAAAACATAGAACCTAGTTTCTACAGAGTAGCAGCAGTTCATTAGAAATTCAGCTCAGAATTCTGTGCGGCACTGGTGAAGCAACTCCGCCCCCTCTTCCCCTCCTCGGTGCTAAAAACTGGATGCTGGAAGTCTGAACCAGCCAGCTTTGTATATTTTGTATATTTTAATGTCCATGGTTTTTTTGTGTTTTACATTTTATATTTACATTTTATTTTATTTCAACCCAGACTGCATATTTTTTAAACTGCTGGAGAGCATCAAAATCTTTGTTGTGCAACAATGATAAATAGATGTCTAATTTTGCAGCAATAAGAATAAAGAAATACTTTAGGCTTAATTCTCTTTAAATATGTCGTCCATCGGAAAAATGGCTCAAGATCATTTTAAAAACACAATTTTCATATGAGTAGGTCTTTAAAATTGTGGACTGTCCCTAAGAAAAGTAAACTCCACAAAATTCAACACTTAGTGTTTTTGTCTGGAAAATTTATAGGTAAAGATTTTCAGGGAATTTTAAATTATGTGCTGTTTTGACCTTAAGTTAAAAAAAAATTCTAAATTTGTCTGTTTTTCTCACCATTTGTTGTGTTTTTTAAGTAACATTTTTAAGCCAGTGTGGCAAACTATAACCCACCACCACAAAACTTATAAACATGAAAATCAATCAATCAATCAATCAGCGAGTACAAATATTGTACTGAAATGTGGACGCACAAGTTCAGTTATACATCAGCTTTTATGATAGTTCCGCACCACGAGTATGTTTTTAGCACTCAACCAAAGACAGAAGATTTGTTAAGCTCTGATTCCTGAATCTGTGATTTAGAGTTTTGGCGAGATTTTATTGAAAAAAAAAAAAAAAAAAAGTGTGGAGGTGCTGTGAAGAGCCTGACTGTACGGAGAAGGGCTTCATCTGGAAAGCAGCACATTTGTACCAGCAGATGTGAGTCTGAGAGCAGGAGCCCATCTCTGAGGTGAAGCAGAACAAATTTGCAGGAAAGCTTAGCTGTTCTGTGTGTGAGAGCAGAGCTGTTATAAAATATTCGACAAGTAAAACAACACATTTTTTGTGCAGTCTGCATTCCTTAGCGCCGGAGACAACAGAAAAACATGTTTGATTTTCATGTTTCATAGTGTTGTGTGAGGAACTAACGGGTCCCCAAATTCTGCACAAATGCATTATATAATATGCAGACAGCCTTTTGTTCATTGACACAATTAAAGCTTTAGTGGAACATTGACATTTAGTTCATGAACGGTTAACTACAAATACTGGTGGCTCCGGGTAAGCAGCCATCACTAATCATTAGAAGAAGGACAGATTTTCCTCTCTCCTCTTCCCTCAGTCGAGCTTGTCTAACCGCAGTTCAAGCATGAGCTGTGTTAATGAGCCAACACATCCCCTTGGATTATCTGCACTCATATGAAGTGGAGTCAGTTGCATCACCAGAACAGAAATCCCCTGGGCTCTTTAATGAAAAGATTGGACATCTATTCCATATCTTGAGGGGACTCTGAGGGCAACAACAGTGCAGCCACTGACCTGTAAATGTTAGACCGCATTAATCGAAAGGTGGTCAAACCCTTTGCCCTTTGTAAAGCTTGTTTAGAAACACCGACAGGTTCACTGCTAGAAAATATTGTTTAAGGGAGTGTAAGAAAAAAAAACCTAAAATGACTCAAAGTATATATTTTTTTTATCATTTTAGTTTGGAGATGTGATTTTCACTTTTTTACTGATTCGTAAAGTGAGCACAAAAGGTCAAGTCAGACAGAGAACATCAAGGCAGGAGGGATCAGACTTCTGCAGCAAAAGACTTTTCATGAGCTAACAAAGACAACAGCAAACACACATTTTTTGGCCTGCAAACACAGGGCAGAGTTTAAGTGCTCAACGTGGAGTGTTTGAATTGGAAATCATTTAAATCGTCAACAAAAAAATGAGTTGCTTTTTTTTTTTAAACTTTAGGAATAAAGGAATCAGGAAAAAAGCTGTGATGAGACTGAATCAAAAAACATGGCAGAAAAACAAACCGAATGTTGTCAGGGTAAACTTTCTGTGGTTGTACCTAAAAGTCATCACAGTCGGCTTTGATGACATTTTAAAATAGTTGTTTATATGAAAACAAACTAAAACTATTTAGAAAATAAGCAAATGCACAAATAAATTAAGTAAAAAAATTAGACAACACTAAAAGAAACAAGATGTATCTACTTACATCACATTTGAATGATTGTATTATTTAACCTCTTAAGAGCTAGTGTCCACCTGCACTAAGGTCAAATGTTGGGTTTTAATACCACAGTAAGTTATTTTTGAAAAGGGATACCCACCAGCCAACCAACCAGACAGCCAGCCAGCAAGCTGACCAATCAAGCAAACTACCAGCCAACCAACCAACCAGACAGTCAGCCAACCAACCACCCAACCTGCCAGCCAACTTTGCCAGCCAGCAAGCTAACCAATCAAGCAAGCAATCATCCTGCCGACCAAAAACCAACCTGTCAGCCAAACAACCCACCAGCCAAACAACCAACCAACCCGCCAGCCAAACAACCAACCAACCTGCCACCCAAACAACCAGACAGCCAGCCAACCGACCAGCCAACCAACCAGCCAGCAAGCTAACCAACCCAGCAAGCAACCAACCTGCCAACCGACCCGCCAGTCAAACAACCAACCAACCTGCCAGCCAACCAATCAGCCAGCCAGCAAGCTAACCAACCAACCAACCTGCCAGCCAACCAACCAAGCAACTTGCCAGTCAACCAGCCAGCCAGCAAGCTAACCAACCAAGCAACCAACCAACCTGCCAACGAACCAACCCGCCAGCCAAGCAACCTGCCAGTCAACCAACCAACCTGCCAGCAAACCAAGCAACCTGCCAACCAGACAGACAACCAACCAACCAACCAACCAAAACAACCGACTGAATGACTAACTAACAAGCAAACAAATCAACCAAACCATAAATAAATGCATTATTCCATTAATCAACCAGCCAATCAATTAATAAATCAGACAAAACATCATCAACAAACCAACCAGGATACACCCTGGACAGATAGCCAGTCTGTCGTAGGGTCTCAATAGGTGTGTTTGAGATGGCTTGCGCCTCGACTGGATTGTCGGCGAGACAAGGCGCCTGAGATGAATGCGACAGCGAGACTGTGTGAGAACAGGAAGGTCAGGGTGTCCCTCACATTGAATGAATTTTAAAATTCCTCTCCTCTTTAGTATGATCTTTACTTTTATGAATTTCACATTCATTTTTAACTCGTGTCCGCGGACAATAGATGAAAAATAGCCGCAGGGTTAATTTAATTTGCACTGTCTCAGAGAAATACAAATATTTTAGATTACAGTTAACTTTTAACACATAACCACAGATGATTTGAAATCTGCGCATCTTAGCCATAGACTTGGTCTTAGCTCATCGCGGTGCCGGAGGGAGGGTCGCAAGAGAGACGTAGAACGCAAAGAAAATAGAGCATTAGCGTACGACACCTGTCATTTTGAAGTGCAAGATACAATAACAACGACAGTTCATCTATAAGAACTGAGACTGGTTCTTTGGCTTCACACGTTCTGAGGGTCCGAA
>NC_050533.1:21274847-21300194 GCF_002922805.2 Oryzias melastigma
GGGGGGGGGGGGGGGACCCTGGATGAAGAGCAGCCCTCGGCCCTGGAGGAGATCTGCCCTGCATCTTCTGACCACGGTCGGAAAACAATGAAGGTTCAACGACTACTTTCCAGAAAGAGTTACAAAATACAGATTTACTTCATTTAGCGCCAATCATTTCTGATCAGCATCCCGTCTAAGTGAAGAACTAAGAGGACACCGTTTCCCACAATGCATTGTTTTGCAGTCAATTGGGCGGCTTGCAGTTGGTGCAGCGCCAGATTTCCAGCTGCCCTGCCTCTTTCTCGCGATATTTTCATGATGATTGACAGGTCGACTTCAGAGTCAAAACTACCCAACATGCACCGCAATCCAGGCGATCTGCGCAGCGCTGCGTCCGCCTGCATGTTCTCAAACACACCTATTCACACACCCATACTTGAAACTTTTTGGTATTGTTTTATTGAAGCCCCTAACTGTTGGACCCTTTGTTTAAATATACAAAAAGTGAATACCTATTATCCACGGAGCATGTGTCCCACAACATACATGGAGAAGAAAATTAGAGAACTGAGGGTTTACTTTTCCAAAATCCTGAAGACCCTCCCCCCATTAAAAAAAAATAGACACAAGATGTCTTTTGGATGCACGCACACACACACACACACACACTTATCTACCTACACACGCGCGCGCACACCTACACACATCCACACAGGTCGAACATTTACCTGTAAAAGAAGTCCGTTCCTCTCTCCTTCAGGACAAAAATCTTCGCGACTTCAGGGTAAATGTCTTCTTATCTCCTTTATATTATAGAAGTCTCAATAAAGTTGTGTTGTTCCGCATTCGTCATCCACTATTACTTCACGTTTTGAATAAAAGTCCAACTTTAAATCATTTTTAATGAGATTCCGCCATTTTTGGAATCGGTTGAAGCAAAACATCTCATTGAATAAACTTTATTAGTATCAAATGAAGAACAAACGCAAACTCACGAGCGCCCTCTCTGTTGAGGCAGGGCTACTGCATGCCTCACCTACTGTTTTCAGTGCGATTTTGTCACAAACAAAATACACAATAGACAAAGACTAAATGTCAAATGGAAATGGCAAGTAATAAACATTGGCATATTAATATATATATTTATATTTGGGGTTGCTAGGGGTTCCTTTGGCAAATCTTGCAGCAACCCTTACTGCCACCACTGGATTCTTGGCACATCAAGCCGCTCAGCCATGTGTCGAAAATCCATCTGGTACTTTTTAAAAAATCTGCAATTGACAAACAAACCAAAAACATTTTACTCCAAAAATGGATTTATTGTGACAGTTATTCCATCACACCATTATGATGATAACAATAATAATGCATAAAATTCAGCAACCAGCTGTCTAATGTTTTGACGTTACTGCTAATAAAGATGGCCGTTTATGATTATATTTAGAAAATACTAGTTGTAGTGACTGTTCTTCTTTTTTTTGTTTTTTTGTTTATCTGTTACACCATATAAGTTCGATTTTAATTTTCAGTTAAATGTATTCATATAGCCCAATATCACAAAACAATTGTCTCATTGGGCGCCCTACCGGTAATTGTACAAAAGCATTAAGTCCGTCATAAATTATAAACAATAGCTGGCTGCTAAACTAAACTAAACTGGTGATGCCTCCCCTTAGACCCTCCTTCTCGGTTAGGAAATACTCCTAAAAAAAACTGATTTTAGGGAAAAGAAAGAAGAAGCCTCATGAAAGGAGGGATCCTCTCCCAGGATGGACAGGCTATTTACTAGGACTGTTTACAGAAGAATTAGCGTATCTAACTCTACAACTACACTTGAATAGTGTTCATCCAGATAGAACTGGTGGACAGCAGGGTGCGAGGTCCACAGCCAAGACGAGCCAGAGGCGAGGTCCACAGCCAAGAACAGGAGTACAGACAATCCACCTGGAAGCGGAGCAACACATGAATTGCACTTCACCAAACAGAAGCATAGAAAACTAAATAAAAATAAGTTACAAAGAATAGAGGAGAAGTAAGTGAGAATAGAGGACAGAACCCCAATGCATCATACTTCCCACAGCTTCCATCCTCTAGCAGCCTACTAGCAACTCATTTCCACAGCAGCAGAGGGAATAGGTCGCTCTGGCTCGGATCATAAAACCATCCTCCCTCTGCTTAGTTCCACAGAGAAACATGTGTAAGTCAAATGAGGCTGAATCTATATCACAGTTCGTACATGAAATCTAGTGGACAAATAAAACACAAAGCAGCTGCAAATATTTTATGGAAGATAAACATAAACTTCACCCTCAAAAGTTGAGGGAAACTGGAAGCTAAAAAAAACAACATTTATTTTATCCTTGTATAAACTGGTCTGTGAAAATATTGTCTGACATTAAACTGGTCCATCTTCAGAACCTGCTGAATCCATTTCAAGGGGATGACTGTTCAGGAAGATAGGGAAAAAGCAAGATGAGAGACAACTGAAAACACTTGAGGTGCGAACACACAAAAAAACATAAACAATTAAAGCAAAAATGTATTATTTTAATTTGAAAATTATGAAATTTTATTCTTAAAACTTTAGATTTGGTTTGTAATTCACAAAATTTTGATCTCACAATTGTGACTTTTGCTTACAATATGCTGGCACAAAAAATGAGGTTGCAGGTTTGTTGCAGGACCACATACTATCATGCACACTTAAAGACAATTTAGAGCAAAGATGTCCAAATCCAGGCCTCGAGGGCTGTTGAATGCATGTTTTCCAACCTACCGATCCGTAATCAGCAGCAGATAAGGGAGAATTTCTGAAAAAAACAGCTGGAGGCCGGACCTCGAGGCCTGGATTTGGACACCCCAATTCACCTTTGAATTCTGTTTTTGGACTGTGGGAGGAAGCTGGAGTCCCTGGAGAAAACCCACACATGCACGAGGAGATCATGCAGAATGCACACAGAACGGTCCCAACCAAGGCTCTCCACTGCACTATTATCCAAGAGAATCTGGGAACAGAGAAAAAATATGGTCCCAGAAAATTAATTGCTGGAAGTCCCTCCCCCTCCCGAAACCGGTTGCAAAAAAATATATATTGTTTTAAGCTTTTGACCTTTTTTCTAGTTGATTCTCTTTTTGTCATTATTTTCTCTGTGACACTCTCTGTCACGGAGAAAAAAAAAGCCTTTCAGCTGATTCACAGAGAAAAAACAGTTACAGTTTATTTGCGTTCAAAAGCGTAAAAGCTGAGAGTTCTGAAAAGGTTTTAAAATATCATTCTGAAAGGATTTCCTAAAGTTTAGGAAATTTCCACCTACGCAACAGGTTAAAATCATGATTTCTGCTTCCGGCTACAGATTGATTCTGGCGCCATCTTCCGTGTGACCAGAGGCCCCTCCTGTTATCCAGTCCAAAAATTCTGAAATTACCTGATTAACCCTTGTGCTATCTTATAGGGTCCAGATGACCCGACCCTTGTATCAATGTGTGATTCCTCCCCTGACAAAGGAGGACAGAACTTTATGTCTGTCACGGACAACAGTGAAGGTAAAAAATCATTGAAAACAAGCAGTTTTGTCTTGTGGGGTCCAGATGACCTAGGATAGCATATAACAGTGTCCTTAACAGCAATGGTAAAAACACATGACATCCAGTACAATTCAGTATTTTTTTTATTTTTTTTATTATAGTTTGACAAAGAAAAATCTGGGAAAAAAAAGCTTTGTTGCCAGGATTCAGATGCTCTGCGCTTGAACTAAAGAATAACAAAAACTCCAGAAAAACTCTGCAGTGGCTCTCAAGATCTCCAAAATCCCTTGTTGCTGGTGTCTGATCTCCCAGAGAATTTACCTGCTTTCGTGTTTTCATAAAGAAATTGCAAGGAAAGGACATATACTCAACATTTATTTTAGTTTTTAGGGCCCCTGAGGGCAGTTTAAGTACAAGAGGGATTCGTACTGCACTATCCAAACAAAACAAAAACCCACAATCATTCCCAAATGTGATGTCAACTATACATTCACTGCTTAGGGAGGGATGATATCCAACCCAGATCCTGCTGTATCGCATTAGAAGTATCTGCTTTACAACCCAGCACGGGCTGTAGGCCTTTTCTTCCTTCAGATGATAAAAGAGCAAAAAAAGAAACTGACACAAACTTTCCCTGCATACATGCTGGTGTGTATTAAGAAACAAAACATGAGTGCATCTTACACTTTCTTCATGACAAGCGAATTTACAAACAGTGAAGCTTACTTGGCAAACTAGATGTAAAAATCGATTGGGCTTTGTTAAATAAAAAAAAAACAATCTATATTAAATGAACCTTCCTTGAAATTGAAAAATCAAATCCTCAAGTCAATTTTCCTTTGAAGCAATTTCTTCTATCATTTTTTCTTGAAAAAATGTCTTTCAGTCATTTTTTATTGCAAAAATTGATTATTTTAGAATGAAAGTTTGTTTTTGGTTTCAATCACTAATCATGTAAAAATTGTTTTTATCACATGATTGGTAACTGCAATTTTTAAATCAAACGGTAAAAAGAGTTTTTTTTTTTTCGTATGGCTTTAGAGACAGATGTTTTTTTTTAACAATAATCAGTGATGGAGCTAATGGAGGCTAGAAGAGAAGCTGGAAACCCCCTCCCCAATTTTTGAGTCAATAATAGGGTTGGATTGACAAAATGAATGATTTGAATCTGTTTAAGTTTAATAGATCAATAATCGATCCATAAAAACACATAACGCAAAAGTCTGTTAGCTTGATGCTAACGTGTAATGAGAATGACATAAACATACATTGCTGACTAAATGAGCATCTTTATAAACTCACAGGCATGAATTTTCCAAACTCTTTTAAAGAAACATTTTTAAAGTAACCATTTGTGGTCTAAAACAGTTTTTTGCTCATACTTTGCTTATTCTTCTTGAAAAAAGTGTACTGCTATAGCGAGAGCTCCGCCTAGTGGCCAAACAGAAATGCCTTCCAGAAGAAGCAGAACAATGTTTACACTGTTAATAGAAACCATGTAACACAGTATGCTATTAATATAGTAGTATAGTAGATTGATAATGTATTTTTAAATAAATGTGTCCAAATCTGTAAACTCAAAATTGCATTGAATTGAATGAAATTGAATTGAGTGGATCAAAAGAATCTAAAAAAATAAATAAATAAGAAATTGGAATCGAATTGATCCGGGGTCTGGTGAATGAAATCAAATTGTTTATGCAAATTATTATTAATAAGCCCTAGGCAATAGTAATATCTTTATTGACAAAGGTCAAGAGATCCTAAATAGAAGCTTCTTTAAAGATTTTCAATAGGTAAAAGAACCACAATAATAATACAATTGTTGGTCATTAAAATGATTTGATCAACAAATCTTCTGCTCCCTCCGCCCCATTTAAAATGTTCTAGCTCTGCCACTGATCATAAAGTACCAAAAGACAGTTAGCATATTCCATCCCTCCCGTCTGCCTAAATCACAGAGGGTGTGGCGATGGCGACCATAAAATTACTCCATTTCCCAAATTAAATCCCCCCTAGTAAACACAAGCACTGGCAGGATAGCCAACACAGGGAAGATAAGATTACAGCGGAGATGTTTAGAAATAGTGCACACGCAACTGTTAAAATAAATCCCAAAATTCAGTAGGTCGGAAGCTGGCATTCAATTGGGAGCTTTAAGATATTTATTCTGGACTCAAAGACATTTAGCAGCATAAGGATTTTCTCCATCCTCCATTTTCCAGTCTCACTTCTACATTTCTGGGTCATTGTCAGTGGGAGACTGACACAGCTTTTTCAGGAGGGAGGCTGAATTGAAAAAGATTGAGGTAGATTTAGGGCCCAATGTGAAAGAAATGGTTAAAATATGTTTTAAGCATTGGATTCTAGCTCTGGATTCACAAAAAAAGAAGCAAATTTCAGCAAAAATGGTAACACTAAAATGTATACAATTAAGAAAAGAAAGAAAATTAAAACATTCAAACCTCGAAGAATAGTTTTGACTGAGCGGTACGGTCCAGTTTAGAATGGTCCAGACTATTCAGGTGAGCGTCTTCACCATAGACTGTATAATCAATGGACGTAGCAACCCGTCCCTTCTCGTGTTTCAAACAGCAAGTACCTGCTGGTTGCAAGAAGCCAAACTCCTATAGACTTCTATTGATAAACAAACAGCTATTACGCAGTCATTTTATTTGTCACAATAACCATTCTTGCTCTGATAGATTCTTATTAACACCTTCTTTCTACTTTAAATATTTTTAAAAGACAAAATAACAAGTTCACTCGCGACAGTAGTTCCTTAACAATTATTAAAGAACTAAACATTCATTTTGTCTAACAAATCTGCCTTTGATAAAGCTGTTTTTGATGTATTACTTTATCTAAAGTTGAAAACTTTTGCTATAATTTGTTCTAGTGCTCAGGTGAAATCAAAAAGGACATTTTTGTCCACTGAACCAGTTAAATAATTACTTAGACAGTTGTATGAGGCTATATCTGAATTTCTTCCCTGTTCACTATATAGTGCGTTCACCATTTTGTAATGTTGTCTGAATCCATAATTCCAAAATCTAATGCCCTAGAAATTTCCCAGAAGAATTTGTAAAAAAATAGTGTGCATTGATGCTCACTACATTGACAAATATAGACCATAATACATTGCATTTATCAAACATTTTTTGAGAAAAATAGTGTGTTTAAATTTAATTTTTTAATCATCCACATTTTCATCATCAGAACACAGTGGAGCAACAAATAGACGTGAATGTTCGTATCGATAGATTTTTACTTAGTGAAATTGATATCCTGCCTTTAAAAAAGAGAAAAAAAAGTAGTGAGCACCTAGAGTTTGAAGAGGCTTGGTGCAAAATGAGGAGTAGAAATCGCCTGTCTTCACTAATAAATCTGAGTCCTGATTGGTCAAAGTTCCTCCTGGTTTAGCTTTCAACACACAGTCAGTGGTCTCGTGGTTCGTGCAGGTCTGTAAATGTGCGTAGAAATTTGTGTAGCTACACGTGATCTAGGGCTTGGTTCCTATGTGGGTTTATATCCAGTCTGGGTCTTTAGGCATGACCCTTCACGCTACAGCCTAACTATGTAGCCAGAAGGAGGCCTGAATCTGGGTCTGTACAGGATTGTATCAAGAAGAACATCCAGCGTTCAACTCTCTGCCAAACCAAATGCGCAAATCAGTGAAAGTTGATTGTGGCAACCTCGAAAGATGTTTTGAATATGGAATCCCAAAACGTGAACTTATATGAGTTTACTTGGACTTTTCTTTGGAAACAGTCGGTTGAGCTCACATTACCGAGGGCGGTTTGAATGTGGGTTGACTCCTTATTTAATTTCTCACTACATCTTCTTAATGTTCTGCTGATACTTCAAACTCATTTTTGAGTACAACAGAAAGACAGCGGCATGGAGAGCAGATGGATATTAGGAAGAAGGGAGACAGAGTTGGAACTCACAATAGTGGGCAGAAAGTTTCAAGCCAAGAGTTCTGCAATACTTTGAAATGTAAGACCTACAAGTGCAGACAACAAAGGAGGGCTGACAGAGTACAACACGGAGACGGGCAGAATGCAGAAGTAGGCGGCCTGCTCCATCCTGCATGAAGGAAACAGATCGTTACACCTGTATGCTTCTTCAGCAGCAGAATTTGTAAGAGTTTTTTTTAGTTTTTTTTTTTTTACCTGGCTCTGCATTCTTGACCTCACTGCCATTCTATACCTGGAATGTCTCAGCACAGGTAGAGTGCTCATCCAAAAAGAAAGGTTGAATTTCCTGTTCGTGTGGAAGACGATGGATGACGAGACAGAGATTGTAAACAGCAAATTGACCCTGTACAATAAGACAATCAAAATATATTTTTCACAAAGAACAATACACATCCAAATAATTCTAAGGTGCTTTTTTGGCTGATTCACACGCGTTTATGATCTTTGATTTACTATTATTTTTGAATTAAGGCGATCAATGTAATTCCAGCAGATTCTAAAGGAGAAAAGCGGCACAAGCTCCTTTTCTCCCTATAAAATAGATGAAAGTATCAATTTATTCTTGTTTTACTTCTTAATTCTTAATGAAATGTATGTTAGTATTTCATTACATCTGGACCAATGTTTGCAGTAGTTTTTCCTCTCTGCAACACAAATGTAGCGGCTGAAACATGAGAAGCCTGACTTTGCTTTCTATGGAGAATTTTACAAACAGAAAAACAACAAACACGCTTATGATTAAATTTAGGACCAGTCACATTAAAAAACGTAAAGATTTTAAGGCAGGTGTGGGTTGAGTCCTACTTTCTAGCTTGTTTTCCAACATTCCTTACTCTGCCATGTCCTGATTGGCTGGACACACCTGATGCAGGTAGTAACCAGGCACCTGTAGGTCAGTAAGATCTGGAAAGTGCAGACAGATCAGCCCTTCAGGCCTGGAGTGTCCCACCTTCAGTTCGGGAACCGTTTTTGTTCAGACGCCTAAAATGGCTTAAAAATGGTCTTTGCTGCCTGAAGCTTTGAAAGGAATTGAGATTTTTCATTTTGTTTTAAACCCACTTTTGTTAGGAAGATTTTTGAACATTTTTTTAATCCAAGACTTGTTTTCAATGAAAACTTGAAATATGGAAACTTGTCACAACATGAAACCTAAAGATCCACTGATGAAAATTGTGTTTTTAACATGTTCTTGTGGCTTTTTCCTGATAATGGAGGAAATATAAAGAAAATTAAGCTTTAAATTGCATTTCTGAACATTTCTTTATTCAAATTGTTGTGAATCAGGAACAGAAGACAAAATACTTTTTAAAAAAGATTATTTAAATACGTTGGGCGGGCCACAAACTCATTGCTCAGCTCCATTCTGATGAATCCACTTGTAGAAAAACAGATCCATGAACGACTTCATTTTCCTCATCTGAGTGGGTGTCTGGGTCTAAACTGAAAGACTGGAGAGCTCCGGTATTGCTCGCCATTTTTGTTGGTAATGTTAGGTTGGTGCTGTAAGAGTGTAAACAGAGAGCTCTATTACGGGTGATGGGAAGAGGAAGTGGCTGCTAACAGCCCCGCCCACAAATAGTGAATTTCTAAAGAACTGCAAAAACTAAATCCTAGAAAACATTTGTTTATTTTGCATAAAAATAGTATAATCATAATGAAAACACCACTGTGAATGCTTTTAAACTATTTTAAAAATAATCAAAGATGGACTTTGATGATAACCTGTAAAATAATTTACCCGCGTCGGCTGTTCTAAGGACATTATTTTAACTTTTTATGAGTCTACAAGCACAGCATTTGAAAAACTCATTTATTCAGCAGGAGGAGCAAACTTGACAGTTATTGTTGATATTTACTCGCCCCCCTGTGCTCGTGGGTTGGAGGCAGTGGGCGTGGGAACATGCCCAGAAACTGAAATGAACATTTAAAAGAAACCTTTGACATTTGGATAAAACAATAAAAAACCCGCCTTCAGAAGACTTTACAGGAGTTCATTTAATACCAACATTAGCAGGGGAAGCTGTGGAGGGATGCCATCATACAAACCCTTTACTGTACAGACAGATTTACATGTGTGGGAACATGATGCCGCCCGCTCTGGTGTTCTGTTCAACAGACGAGTGAGGATGGGGTCCGCATCCCGACTCCACCTCAGTACTAGTAGCACTACAAGCTTCGGCGTCCAAACGGCCCAGACGGTTGAACAAACAATGAGCTCCGTTTTAGGACAGAATTTGGAATGCAGGAGAGCGGGCACGCTGACCAAACCGAGGAGTGGTTCCAAAGGCAAACTCTCCGGGATGTACGGCTGTGATGGAGGAGCAGGGGCGGAGCTTGAACTTTCACTTGAACTGAAAGTTGCTCGGACCGTAGCCGGAAGATTAGAGGAGCTGAGGCGAGGGGGCGGGGCTCATCTGGCCTCACTTCGACGCGTCCATTGATTCTGTAAAACCCTTTTTTATTAATAAAATCAAAGGCATGAAAATAAAATGAAAGTATATATAACTCTTTCAGGTCCTTTTTATGTAGAATCAACTATTTTTTTGTTTGTTTTCATTCTTCTTCGCTCTCATTTTCATGCTCCATGTCTTCTTCTCCGTTTGCTTTGGGTTGTGTTCTGCTGCCCTCATCTTCCTCCTCTGAACTTTCCTTCTCTTCTTCCTCCTCCATGCCCTCCTCTTCCTCCCAGTGCTGAGGAATACAAGTCAGAATCAGACTGTGTCTTTAAAACCGTGCTGCTAACTCCGTCTAGATCAGGGGCTGCGACATGAGGATCTTCTACCCTCTATTGTGGCTCTTTGGTTCAAACTAAACAAAAATGTTTTTCATTTTAAAAAAGACTGTAACTATTGTGGTAGAACTTATTCTTGATAGAAGAATTAGACTTATTTTGAAGGGTCTTTTCATTTCCGCTATAGCTACTCAGTTTATATTGTGATGTATATCATTATTGCCCAATATGGAGAAAAAAAAAACTCTACTGTGATATAAAAGATTCCATGTCGCCCAGCCCTAATTGTAAGGCACATGAAGGGAAACTAAACAGATAAGTCAAACTTTAGTCGACCCTTTCACAAACAGTTGAAGCACAGACCTCTGTAAGGCTCCAGACTACATTACCCACAATGCTCCAAAAATCAGTCAAGCTGTGTCGCTTTGTAGTTTATCAAAGTTGTACTACAAACCTTGGAGCGCTGCTTATCCCAGATAATCAGTTGGATCAGTAAGCAGGATTCATAAATAAGGTGCCAAATTATAAAACAAATTTCCTATTGTTGAGAGTCTCTACATCTATAGAGATTTTTAAAAATAAATTAAAAAACACAATTTTAGAAAAGCTTTTAATGATTCACTTTGAACCTTTTAGAGTTTTTATTGTCTAAATATTTTTGTTATTTTAATGATGTTGCTAGCTATTTTTTTAATCAATGATTAATTGGTCTGGATTTTATTTGTTTCTAATATAATTCTGTATTTGTCCAGATCAGGTGGATATTTCTGTTCTGTCTTGTTCTTTTTTTTGCTGAAACATGCCTTCTTTTTAACTTGTAAAGTGCTTTGGGATGTACAAAAGTACATGAAAAGCGCTTCACAAATAAAGTTTGATTGTTGGAAAAATTAAACGAGTAGGGTTTCTTAGTTCTTCTTAATGAATTTCTGGTTGAGATGCACCAACATTGCTAAAACAAACTTTGCATTTCTATTTTTTAATTGATTACAACAAACTATCAAGAACTAAATTTTCAGCTTTGAGATGATACTATGTGGTACAGGATGTCTTATTTTGAAAGGAAGTCATGTGACCTTCTGTCAAAAGTTATTTCCTGTTTAAAAAAATGCTATTTTCAATTCATGCTTGTTTTATTTATGCCAAAAAATATACATAATTTATTTTTATCCTAAATAGTAAAAACAACATAGAAAGTGGTTAGCGAGAAATGGAACCAAATGGCTCTGAAGTGTTAAAGGTTGCAGACCCCTGATCTACGTGGAAAAGAGCCGATGTGACTTACATCAGAGTCATCATCGGGAAGAGCTTCGTCACCAGAGGCTTCGTTTTCATCAGATGACTCTGCAAAGAGGGAAAACAAACAAATCCATCAGCTGTTGCTCACAAAACCACAAAAACTGAAGGTATAAGGCTCCATTCTACTGCCAGCTCTGATGATCGTGAGTGAGGCAGCTGAAAAGCTGCAGGAGCAAAGTCAGAATAGTTTGATCATGTGTTAAAAGTAATCAGTCAAGCAGAGGAGATGCTTGTTTCAAGACTGTTGGCTGTGCCAAAACACGTCTGGCTCTAGGATTCATTTAAGTCAAGTAAGCTACCGGCTCCACTGAACAGCTGCTCTGTCACAAGGTGGATCTTTTCTGTCAATACAAATGTACCAGTTTTTAACCAAATGAAAATTCAAATGAGCTTTGGAGTGTTTTACTCAATTCTACACGGAACTGCATCATTCTTTGTTTAGTTTTGTTGTATATTTTAGTGCTATTTATAATCTGTTGCTTTTTACTTTGTTTTTGGAGCAAAACACTGTATACAGTGTTCGCTTGTGTATAGCAGGAGTTACGATCCATAACTAACCAGCAATAGGTAGAACCCACAAAGTCAGATTATACATGTCTGTTCTCATTCACCCAAAGTGACGTCTTGAGAGGAGTCATAGCAACAGACTTAAAATCTTCGTTGAAACGTTTCACCGCTCCTCCATGTGGCTTCATCATCCTGAGTGGAGCTGGATTCAGTCCACATTTGTATCCTCCAGATGAGACACCCATATTACTGGAAGTGAATGGCTCATTAAAGGGAAACAAAGAGGAGAAACCAAAGTCCTCTTGTAGCCCCGCCTACACCTATGATAGAGTTGGTAGGTGTGGTCAGGCTGGAGTTTTGGTCTACTTAGGAACTAAAGGGCAGCATGCTAAATAGGAGACAGTGTCTGAGGGAAGGGTTATTAACTTGAAGTGAAACAGAGAGAACGGAAAGGTGAACCACAAAATAGTGAGGGAGCTTTGTACAAGATGGTGATAAGATGTTGACCTCTACTGAGGGCATAGTGAAAAGATGGAAGGACTACCATGAGGATCTCCTTAATCTTGCCGACAGGGCTACTGTTGAGGAACTAGCAGGTGAGGACGCAGTCCATCACCAAGGTTCAAGTCACTGAGATGGTCAACAAGTTCCTTCCCAATGGAGAGGACAAAGTTTGCCATGAGTAACTCAACTGTTTGGGTGTTGAGGGGCTGTTTTTGGTGACGCACCAAACTAGTTTGGCAGTCAGAGACGCTGCCTCTGGACCGGCAGACTGGGGTGGTGGTAGTTAGGATTTTCTAGATGGGAATCCAAAGGGCGGCTTGCCCTCTCCAGGAAGTGTAAAGCTCGTGTATCCTGGGAGGCTCTTCCAATGAAGAATAGAGGATGGGATTGACAGGAAAATTGGTGCAGCAGTAATGCAGTCAGTGCTGTGGTGACGAAGAAGCTGAGCCAAAAGGCAAAGCTCCCAATTTATTGGTCAATCTATGTTCCCACCCTACCCCACCTCACCCAAAAAAGATTTGCTGGTTTCCTAAAACCAGGCCCAAAGGCAAAAGACTGTGCACTTAAGCAAGAACGCTTTTCCCATCTCCATCTTCTGCACAATCAAAAAAAAAAGGGGGTCAGAGGTTTCTCCAGACCACTTTGCTCGCTTTGATGCTTACTGATTCTAGGTTTGACAAGTGGTTGCTACAGAAAGAGTGTGAAACGTGTGCTAAATGGTCTTCTCTTCATGTTTGATGGATTTGTGTGCAGCCTTGCCACGAAAAAAAAGTCTAGTTTTGAGCGTCTCATCCACCCACATGAGTAAACTGGCTGGTTTGAAGTCTGTCTTCAGATTTCTCTTCAATGATTGTTTAAAAAGCTTTCTTTGGTCTGCAAGATCAGCCTAAATAAATGTATTTAAGAACAGTTGTGACATTTATCCAAAATAAGTCACAAATTGCCAACTTTTCCATATTCATAGCAACTTATACATTAGTTGCACACAAACTCACACAGAAAATGTTTGAATATTGTAAAATATTTCCACAATACACCCAGTCTGAGCCATGGGCCACAAAGGACTGAAAGAACTTCACTTCCTCTCCTTCCTAATCAGTTTCGTTTATTAGGTTTTTGTTCACTGCAGCTTCACAGCCTAAACCCACTGACAGGGGGGTATTAGAATTCAAAGCACAGGTTAATTATATCATGATTGCCATTTTCTATGTGGTTCAATTAAGTTTTTTTTACAGTTTGGTAATGAGAAATGAGGACTAACAGAGAAGGCTCTTGTTGCCATTTTCAAAGGGGAGGATCGGAATTCCGGCGGTCAGGTTGCCAGGAAACAGCAGCCATCTTTGTGTCAAAGGCTGGCTTCATAAAACTTGAAAACACACCGAGGAAAATTGTGTTTTCAGTGTTTTTTACATGTTCTCGTGGTATTTTTCTGATGACTGATGACAGATATAAAGAGAATTTAGCTTAAAATTGCATTTCTGAGTATTTCTTTATTCCATATTGCTGTGAGTCAGAAGCAGATGACAAAAAGCTGTTTAAAAATTAGCAAATTTGTGATGTTGAAAATACACAAGCTCCCTGCTGGCACCGTTCTGATGCCTACACTTGCAGACAGATCCATGAACGTCTGTTTTCCTCGTCTGATCTGGTATCTGGATCAAAACTCTATGGCTGGATAGGTCCAACATTGCTCGTCATTTTTGGTGCACCAGTAATGTGGGGTTGGGGTTGTGAGGGGCTGTAAGCTCACAGGAAAATGTGTTAACAGATGGATGACAGGTTTACTCCACGCCAAAAGTCTCAACGACAGCTTAAAAGTGAATTTCTGATCAACTCCTGCTGATCGGCAGAAATTATGTCTTGGAAAACAACACAGGGTTTTTGATAATGTCCAAAAATTAAAGAACACTGGGAACGTTTTGAAAACAGATGAAACAATAATCAGACTGTTTTAACCAATTTAGTGCACTCTTTAAAAGAGGATGGATGGTGGGGCACGTAAAGGCATATTGAGTTAACAAGCAAGATCATAAAAAGTATTTGATTATCTTTAATGCTGCTAAACAGCTATAAATAGACAATACATTTCTGGTAAGGTTGAGTCAGTCTATCACTCATGAAGCTTAGAGAGCAGCAGATAAAGAGAGAATCTGCAGAGAAAGAGGTCAAAGACAACAGCTGGAGAAGCAGATGCTAGAAAGTTCAAGCAGAAACACTTACCGTCTTCATACACCAGCTTTGCTGTGTGGTCGACCTCAGAGCCCATGTTGCTGCTGTCACTTGTCGCCACCTAGTGGCAGAAAACCATGCATTACAGATCCACAGACAAACAGAAAATGAGCCCAGCACCTAAAACTTAAGTCAGAGACAACCAAACTTGCTGGTTCAGACTTCTGCTGTTGGAAATGACCTCTTCTGAATATTTATATCCATCACATAGGGGTACAACAGATCATGGTTGGATCACTAGTTATGGTTAGGCACATGAGCTTTATCTACTTTACCTTTGTTTTTTTTTCCCAAAATGTAATGCCCCAGAATGCACTTTGTTTATATGGACATCTGGAGTATTGTTTTTATACAAAGGGATATCTTGAGTTCAAAGATTTTAATAATCTTATATTTTTGATGCGACATAAATAAGTCTGTGAAGTACTTTATTTATATATTCTATTAATAATCCAATATATGCTAGCAATATAAATTATGAAATATGTATATTCTCTACATAATAACATAGAAGGCTGCTAGAAGTTAGAAGCTGGGGAAAGTATGGTGCACTGGGGCTCTGTCCTCTTTTCCATCTACTTCTCCTCTCCTCTACTTTTTTATTTACTTCTAATTGTATGCCTTTGTTGGTGGTGCAGTATAATTCACATGTTTTTCCTTCTCTCCGACTCCCCTGTGGGAGACCGGGAGAGATTGCAGTTTCCGGGAGACTTGTTGGTGATCCTGACGAAGCCCCGCCCATCTGGATGAAGCCCCGACACCATCCTGCATCTCTGAGTGGGAGTGATTCCTGGTGGGTCGTCTGTCCTCCTGCTCCTGGTCGTGGACTGCAGTTCTGCTTCATCTGGACTATGGACTTAATCATCACTCGTCCCTCAGCTCTATATGAATGAACTCTACTCATATATGCAGTTTTAGCAGCTAACTTTTCTTTAACCGTTCTGGTATCGCCTGTCCGTCCTGGGATGGGATCTCTCCCTCATGTGGGAATCCCTAAGGTTTCTTCTTTTTTTCCTGACTCAGGTTTTTTTAGGAGTTTTTCCTTACCGCGAGGGAGGGTCTAAGGACAGGGATGACCGTTCTTTATAGTCTGTTTAGTTTTTACCTATTGTGCATATTTTATGACTCCATCTGTGCATCTGTAAAAACTACAGGCATGAAGCCCAATGAGGCAAATTGAATTTGTGATATTGGGCTATATAAATAAATAAAATTGAATTGAATTAATGTTTTGAAGCTTTTCAAATCAATCAAACTTTATAAAAAGCACTTCTCATGCCTTCTGCAACTTGAATCATTTTACATTGAAAAATAAAAAACATACACAGTATTACAATAACCCCCCAAACACATATGACCCATGACCTCACACACAATAAATACTTATAAATTAACTTCTAAAAGAAAGTATTGTGGGATTTTATCTGATTTTGTCTTATTATTTTTTCCTTTTTACTAATCTGAAAGATGATCCAAACCGTGATACAATCTGAACCCCAAGTTTGGTGATCCCTTATATCGTTACATAACATATGGCAAAAAAGACAATTAAGGGAAATAAAAGGCTGTGGTCACTTACATGCGTCATCAGCAGGGAAAGTTTCCCGTGAAGTTTCGTGAGCTTGTGGAACATTTTTACTCTGCTCTCAATCATGTGATACAGGACTCCAAGCTCAGTGACCAGGTCCGGCAGCTGAGTCAGAACACACAACAATAACTGACTCACACAAGAAAAGTACTCAAGTCTCAAATGAAAAGTGGAGTTACTATAACAACAAACATCTTCACGACTGCAGCAATAATGTGGACTCACAGACGCCAGGTACGATGTGTGGTGCATGAGAACGGCCTTGAGCCACCGAACCATCAGCATTCCCCTGTTGAAAAGAATAGTTTACATCAACCTACAGGACCTTTACGCTTACTTACACGAAACATGAGCTTTACAAAAATCTTTTTGAAAATAAGTCAAGCTTTCACTCACGCAAAAGGATGTCCTTGAAGTCTATTTGTGAGCTATAAAGGAGAGAAATGACTGAATTAAATCCCACCTGTCCAGGTTAGTGTAGTGTTAAAGCAGTCTTTGATGACCCACCTCTTTAACCAATGGAAGAACAGCAGAGAGCGGTAACCGAGCAACCGTCTTCTTTATGATCATCTCTTTACGGGTCTGTAAAACTTTCTGTAAAAAAACAAAAGTTCATTTTAATATATGCAATGTTCCTGCCTGAAGTGGCTGCTTTGTAGCAGAAGTAACATTTTAGACAAACGTAACAGACAAAACTCCCAGTGGAACATTCCTATGGTACATTCTCACTAAAAACTAATTTGCTGCTCGACGTTTGTACTAAAACACACGTTCATAAACTTGATCCTGCAGAGGCATGTGGGAGGATAATCCACCTCTTTTATAAGGTGTTTTACCAAAACACTCCACAAATCTGCTCCTGGTCCAGACCGTCTATCGAATTTTACAATCCTTTGTGGCAGACGAGTTGAAAAGTTTCTCCACCCCAACTCTAAGCCTTCCTCTGGGTCCATGCGGCCAAAGGAGTCCAGCACAAGTCACACGACCTTAGGAAATTATGTGAACAGTCACTTTAAGAAAAAAAAAGAAATAATTGGGGCTGGGTATCGGTAATTTCCAGAACCGATTTGATTCACCAGAGCCTGGATCAATTGGACTATGACTTTTATTATTCTGATCCTCTCAATTCAATTAATTTTGAGTTTACACATGTAGACACATTTATTCAGAACTACATCAATAATCTACAATAAGTTTCTAATATATTTATATTAATCTGATACAGTTCACTTTCGGTAAAATATATCAGTGAAATAATGATTGTTAATATCATACAGTGTTACATGGATTCTCTAAAGCAGAAGTTCTAACAAAAATGTTCAGATCATTAACATTGTTCTGCCTCTACTGGAGGGTGTTTCAGTTTGGCCACTAGGTGGAGCTAGCGCTATGGCATTACCATTTCTTCAAGAAGAATAAGCAAACCACTACCCTAAAAAATGTGCTTTAGACAACAAATTGTCACTTTTAAAAATGTCTCCATAAAACAGTTAGGAAAATTCATGCCTGTCAGCATATAAAGATGTTCATTAAGTCTGCAATCTATGTTTAGGTCGACCAAGCGTTAGCAATAGCCGTCCTATGGGAAATCCCATTACACGTTAGCATCATGCTAGCGGACTTTAGCTTTACGTGCTAGATCAATTTCTATTTTTATGGATCAATTATTGGTCTATTAAGCTTAGATTGATTCAAATCGATTAATTTTATGAAGCCAGCCCAATAAATAATAAAAGCACGCTCAGAAGATCATCTTGCTACATGCTAACAGCAACCATGCTAGTTTACAACAGAGTTGTTACTTCTATGGCCATTTCCGGTATGTGAGATCGTTCTGCGCATGTCAAAGTGGTTTATTACAATCTTTTATTGTCGATCTTAGATCAGATTAAATACATTTTAATGTACACACAGCTACTGACTGTATATCTCATTCACAATGCATGAAAAACACGATGATGTTGAGAGTTCTCCAAAAACATCAGTTTTCATGTCTCCATGGGTTCATGAGATCATTCAGGGATTCTTCCAGTACGATGAGCTTCACCATCTACTGCGCTTTCAGTGCTACTGTGACTCAGTTTGACGACTTGCTATCCCGCATTAGTCCAAGGAGGGACAAAATAAAAAACTGGAATAAAATCTGAGTAACTTTTTATTGTTGTCTCGATACAAATAAGTAAAATATAAAAGTTCAAAAGAACAGATTCTCATCCGCTACATCATCAATACATATCAGGCTAAAGCAGGCACTCAAAACACACTGCAGGACCTCAGATTGATTTAACAGTGAAACTGGACACCCAATTGGAGAATCCAGCGCCATGTGAACCTAACTTCAAGAACCCAGAGAGAAATCTTACATTTAGGATGTCGGCGTCGTTGCTCTCCAGACCTTGCACTAACAGCACGGCATAATTGTCCGTCTGTAAGGAGGCCTTCACCTTCTCGCCGGAGGGGGCTGAAAGATCCATCTCGCCAAGTTTCTCCGCTATTGACATCTGTGGAGAGGAAGAGTCTTTACATACAGTGTGTTCCAAATTTCTGTGCTAATTGTATTTAATGTGCCAAAAAGATCAATTTGTTTCTCAATTAAACTCGAATTAAACTCGTGGGTGATAGTGTCTTGGGTAGTGCTGGGCGATATGAAAAAAAATTGTGCATCGTAATATATATGATCACAATAACGATACATATGATATACCACAATAAACTATATTTTCAGTTATTCTCTGGACAAAAATGTCATGGATTTTTTCAGAGTTTATATTAACTAACATGTAACTGAATAGTTACAAATGAGAAACATTTTTTTTAAGTGCACAACAGTTTCAAGTTTCTCTGAAGGAAAACTCAGTTTCGGACAAAAATTAAGCAATATAAATAAATAAAAGCAATAGAAGAGAAATGGCATGATAGACACTATCGACCACATGACATGTATCGTCATGTCACCCAGCACTATTCTCAGGGCAGCTTTGGTCACGGAAATCAATCTCAGACACCTGTGATCATCAGGCCACCAGGTGAGTTTAGTTAAAGGAAAAACTGCAAAGGAAGGACGTTCCACATTATTAAGCAGAACAACATTTTCAAGCAATATGGAAAATAAGGGGGTAAATTGCTGACTGTCTTGGACTAGGAATGAAAACCTTATATTTTGTGAAAACGTAAGCATGATCACTGTACTTCTAAGAGATTTGTGGCTGATTCAGACACACACGAGTTAGCGCAAATCAAGGCAGAATGTGGAAAGTTTCTGCCAGTGTAGTAATAAATCACACAGTAGCAAGAACATATTTGAAGCTGCTGGTTTCTCTGGAGTCCCACCAAACATCAAGGTGTTGGATCCACCAGAGACTTGCAGCTAAGCCCATCTAAACAACACTCACAAGCAGAAAGAAGCTACAGAGGGCCTTGACTCTCATTTTCAAACAGTCGTGCAGCCCTGGATAGTCCAGAAGTAGTGGGTGGTTGGTGGATGGCCACCATGTCTCAACAAATCTGTGATGTCAGCAAGGAGGTGGTGGAGTCATGGTTTGGTCCAGAATCATGGGGAGAGAGCTGGTCAGGCCCTTTAGCCCTTTCTTCCACAGACGGTCCAGTTAATTCTGGCGAGCATTTCCACTCACTTGAGCCTCGCTTCCACTGAGCGGTGTGTTTTCATAGCGCATGAAGACCACTATCATTACGCTATCAAATGATGTCATTTTCTGCCAATCAGCAGGTTACTTCAGCGGCTCCACCCCAACCGACCCATTCCCTCTTTCTATGGACCTACAGCCGATCAGAGCCCTCAAGAGGTTCGGGTCAGAACTGTTGAATATGTCCATCTAACAATGGAGGCGCTCAAAATAGCGGACCGCACCGTACCCGACCCCTCAGTGGAAACGAGGCTTAAAGGTACGGGTCGGTACCGTTTAATGGGTCCATTTTACAATGGAAAAGCTCAAAATACCAGCAATGGCCGAGCCCAGTAAAGGCAGACATGTGCATCCATCTGTGAAGAAGTGTGGATTTTTTTCGTGGGAGAAATGCAGACAAGCTGCCACAGACTCTAGGATGACATCATGAAGTGGGCAGCAGTCACACCCAGCAGTAGGTGGAGCCTCAGAAATTGAGGCTTTTTACTTCCTGATAGAAAAAAAACTCACGAAAAATAACTAATATTTCATGAATAAGTTCTTTTTAAGTGTTCCAAAGGTAATAAATGATCACATACATTGATATAGTTAGTCTGAAAGGCTTAATACAATCATAGTATGGCCCCTTTAATGGTTCGTGACTTGAAAAATATGCCGACTGTCACTTCAATTGAGTATTAAGACAAATGATAGAAAAATATAATTTACATTGTATAAGCCTGGAGACTTTTATAGCCTCTCCACATTTGTTTTCCAAACATTTATTAAGAACGTGATGATACTATTGTCACATGTGCTTTAAATTAAGGTGGACGGTTTTGTTTGCAGGCCTCCAATTAGAGGCTGATGATAAAGAATGTCTTCATTAGCAGAACAGCAGCACACAGTTCACAAATCACTATTAAACACGTCTCCTGGCTGATTACAATCACTGCTCTTCCTGTGTGAAAACACATTTTATCAATGCAAAGCAGCTAGAAAACGTGACCAAACAAACTAGAGCGTGAACGGCGGTCATGAGCTGACCTCTTTGGAGTCCTTTTTTCTTTTCTCCGATGCTTTTTCACGCTGGGATCCTTTCAGTGGAGCTTGGTGACCAGGAAGTCCAGGCGCCAGTACTTTGCTTTTGGCGTTGACGATTGGAGTTTTCACCTAGAAGAATTTCAACAAAAAGGTAAACATGTTTTAACCTTTTAACACCGTCGGCGGTGCTTGAAACACGTAATCTTTAACATACAGTAACTTTTCAACCATTAATACGATCATTTCAGTAGATTCTGAAGGAGGAAAGCGGCTATCGTAAATCTAAGAACATAAAGACTGGATCTCCAGTATTAATGGGTTAATCATTTGTGCACACGGATTCTTAATGTCGGAGACCAAGTGGCGTTACCTTTGAGACGGTGCTCTCCATGGTGAGAGACAAGCTGGTCTTCACGTCTCTGCTCAAACACACGTGTCTCTCTGTGGTGTTGATCTCCTGTGGAGGTGAAACAAAGAATAACATACATTTAATTTGTCTTATTACTATAAATTATAAAATCGTACAGTTTTTCATAGAATGTTATGGGTTTATCTTTACAGCATGTGTCAAGGCCCAGGGGCCGGATCCGGCCCTCCAAATAGTTTTATTTTATTGTTATTAATGACCCGATGTCATCTTGCACTTATTTCTAATTTGTGCAATTTCAACAAAAAATATTTTTACGGAGAGTAAAATATTGAAAGTTATATAAGATTTAATTTGATTTATTTATTATTTATTTTTTTATTATTTGTGTTAAAAAGTTACTGTTTTAAAGTTTTAAAATTGGTATTCTGCAAGATTTTTGGACTACTTTGGAATTTACTAAGATTTTTTAGGCTATTTTGGAGCTTAGCTAATATTTCAGCTACATGCTAGCTGTTTTGGCTAATTTGGGCTGTTTTCAGTTTTTTAGGATATTTTGAAGTTTAGCTATTTTTTCAGCTGTTTTGGCTAACCTAAGATTTTTTTCTATTTTTAGTTTTTTAGGCTAATTTTGCATTTAGCTAATACTTTAGCTGAATATCAGCTTCAAGCATCTTCAACTATTAGCACCAGGAATCTTCAGGAGCCGAATCCATCTTACAGCATTCACACTAGCATTATCACAGGTAATGCTATATATGTAGTTCATAATTATGTTAAACAGTTACCATTTCAAAGTTTTAAAAATGTAGTTTTAGAGTGTTCAATAAATGTTTATCCTGTTCGACCTACGACCTACGGTGTTTTGGATATTGGCCCCTTGTGTGATTGAGTTTGACACTCCTCCTTTACAGGATTTGTAAAGACCACAGAGAAGATGACCAGAGTGGGACTTTAATTAGATCAAAAACCAAATATCTTTGAAGTTTTACTTTTCTGTTGAACTACAACCTTTATGTGAAAACGATATTTCTAAGCCCCTCATTCTATTGTTTATATTCATTAATAAGGCTTAACTAAACCAATTTAGGGTCGCCTCTCCCCTCACACACATGGATTTACTGTTTAGTGGAGTAAATCCTGACCCTCTGGACTCACCACTTGTTCGATGGCGGGCTGAAGGTGGTTTCCGTAGGCGAGTAGCACAGACCGCGAATCCCTCCCGAGCGCAGCCGCCAACATGGGGATGGGCATCGGAGACTCCCTGGTGTCTGCCATTTGCACCGAACAGGAGGGCGAGAAGGGCTTCTTACAGGGTCTGAGGGCACAACCGTACAGGAAAACTACTTCACATGACACTCAAATTCCAAGTTGTTGTTGGAACGTCGTCAAGCTGCGAACATACTGGCCTCAACAAAACGTTCAAGCGGTCACTTCTTTATATAAAGAAGAGCTTAGGTTTCCACATTCAAAACTCTGGCGTTTATGTGCACCTATGCAAGTTTCTACGACCATTTACTGTCTCTTCGTGGAAAAAGCATAACCATTGAACGCATTTAACAAGTAAAACCAGGTTGAACCCTGATCAACCAGTGACTCTGGTTTAGTACGGACTAGGGATCCAACAACTTACAATAAAAGCTCAAACCGTTCGATATGCGTACCACGGTTTGGTACAACATTTTTCATGATACGCATTTTATTTATTCAGCACTACTGTGAACTGCCTTTAGCATCTGTGGATACATCTCTTCATCGCAGAGCTGCTCTGTTCGTTTGCCCTCCCTTGGGAGGCGGAGTCCAAATGCTAAAAACATAACAAGAGGGGGCAGATGCAGACAGTGGTTCTGTAGCCGGCAATGTGCTCGTGCACCGGCTGTGTTCGGACAGCCATTTTTAGTGGGGCGTCTATGCAAACGCGCAAAGAAGAATTTCGACTTCTGCGAGTGTTTTCGTAGACTTTTCATTGAGGGTGGCCACTTGGGTGCACGGTGTGTGAGCAGCTTCAGCCTCGTGTTTGAAGACGCGCCACCAACACTAAAAGCTGCGGTGTGAAGACATCGAGGGTTCGCCGTCAAATATGAGGATCAGGGAACGAAATGTGTTACCAAGAAGTACAATATCTGTAAATGTCATTATATGAAGGCCCTCACACTGGAAAATATAAGTGTGATTCTGTAATTAGTGTCAAAAGCTGTGCACTTGAAAAAAATCTGATTTCTTTGTTATGTTGTTTCTGTTTGCAAAAGAAATCATAATCTGTGGAATAGTAAGATTTCAGGGTTTTTTTTTTGGTTCAATACGTACCGAATGGTGACCCTCGTATCAAAGTACATATCAAACCATGAGCAAACTGTATTGTTGCATCCCTAGTAGTGACATAAAGATAGCGTCCTTTTAATTCATGAAGGTGTCAACCATTTAAAAGTGTATTATGAAGAAGAAATTAATAATTGCAGTTTGTGCCCGACTGGAATGACACCAGGGACAGATTTTGATAGGAATAAAACTCTGCTGCTTCTTGAATTGACATTAAAACACGATGTATTCTAGACTAACCGTGGAGGACTCACCCATTCAAAAAGTGCTCAAACAGATGCAGCTGTCCATCCTTACACACCACAGCCAGCCTCACAGCCTGCAGAAACAGAGAGAAATTAGAGTGAGAAGAACCAGGCTTACATTGACTCAAAAACAAGGGTTTTGCTGGGTTTGTTTCCAAATAATAATAATAATAAAACAGGCGTCTAACCTCTTCCTTGTTGTTGGATGGGACGAGGTCTACGTGTCTCGGCTCATCCGTGAGAGTGAACGACACGACTGAATTCTTGTCCTTACCGTCTTCTCGGACTTGCCTAAAGTCAGAACTCTTAGTTATACAACGTCCAACAAAAATTAAAAATTAAACTTTTCTTTCTAGTTTTCATAGTGATATTTGACACCAAACATTTGACAGAGGAGACAGAGACAGACTCATTTGTGTTGACTTTTAAGGAGACATTTTATTTCACAAATTCATTTGTATTTGATGCAGCAAAAATTGATCAACCAACAGTCCAGTCCAATGTGTGGAAACAGTTTGAATTCAGCAAAAACATGTGACCATACAGTGTGGTAGAATATTCTAATACTGTTGGATTATTTTGGTATGGAAAAAGAACAATGAACTTCATTAAACTGCAATGTGAATAGATTTGACATTCTTTCTTGTTTATTGTTTTGCTTGAACAAACGTTTAAGTTACACTTGATGAAATAGGTAGAATCTGAAAAACTTCACCTGCACTGTTCAGTAGCAGGTATTCATCTCTGGGTCAGAAAAGTTTTGGATAAAGATGTCCTGGATCGGTTTTAGGGTCAGTGAATCGGATTCTGGCACAAAACCAGAATGCTGCAGTTCCACAAAAGACCACTGGAGACTGGTTCCAAAAAGGAACATTCTCTGATGGACTCCTATGTTTAAAACTAACAATATCCCAAAAATGAATATATATGTAAGCACAGTTTAAAAAGTCTATGACAAATGTGGGAGTGATTTTAGCTTTTCTTTCTTCTTCTGTCCTGACTTGATTAGAGCTCAGAGAAAAGTGAGCATTAATAGGTGTGTTTTTCTGCCCCATTTAGGTAAATGTGAAGTGAGCAGGGTAAATCTAGTTATTGTGTTCACTTGAACCACTTAGAATCCTATAGGGGATAAAGGGAGATTATAGCCGTACATACGTTTTTATGGTCTTTTGTTTTTAAACAGCCCAGGAAGCCTATTTTAGCTGCAGTGCTGACATTTACTCACAGCTCCACTAAAGAGTTTTTAAAGCAGAGAATTCACAAACGGCTCAGTGAACCATTATGGAGAACAGGATTACCATCAGAGAGCACAGGTCAGCCACAAAAATCAAAAACCTGGAAGAATGTTGGCTCCTTACTGCGTAAACAAGAAGATTTGACACCAAAACAAGCTGGACTTAAAAATTA
>NC_050533.1:21300248-21325942 GCF_002922805.2 Oryzias melastigma
AACTGATTTATTGACAAAATCTGTAGACATTTTTTATAAATTGACTGAATATGAAAAAGTCTAGCTTTAAAACTAAAATAATAATAATCACAACTAAGCAGCTAATAATTTAAAATGAAACTACTTTTAAATGGTCCAGTTTGAGCCTTTAGTGGAAATAATTGTAACTAAAGGAGTTATATTTTAAATGTTTTAAATCTTAATTGTTTCTACCTCCTGGTGTGGCTGAAGTTATTCGTCAACAACAGCTGCATCAATGCGTCCGACTTTATTCATTTTTTGTTCCTACTGGAGTGTTTCTGACTGTCCGGTTTGTCCTCGCTGCATCACTTCTGATGGAGCTTCCACTCACCAAACACTGATCAGCCGGTCGTGCGCCGCACCGGACACGAAGTAGAGGCCGTTGCTGTCGGGGGGTCGAGTGGTGGCAAAGCGCAGGGTCGTCACGGCCGTTGAATGCCCTGTGAATTTCTACAGAGGAACAACAACGTTAGAGTTGAGGTCAAATTATAATAACATTTATAAAAAACCCAAACACTCACTCTGTAGAGCTCCTTGGTATCCAGGTCCCACATCTTGATCACATGACCCGCTGACAGCAGCAGTTTACCGTCTGGACTGACACACAAGCTGGTGACAGCGGCGCGGTCCGCCTTCCACTTACTGCTCAAACAGAGAAGCAGACAGAAAAACGCATTATGACGACATGTCTTTCACTCATTTAGAAGCAGTATTGAGAGATCCCAAAGAACCCCCAAAACCTTTTAATCGACTTTTTTTTTTGGCTGCATATAATTCCAGTAACTAACAAATAAATCCAAATTAACATTAATGGCCCAGAAGAAGTGTCTTCTTCAGGATTAATTCTTCACGTTTTGGTTGAAAATATTTTAATTTCAAACTCTTACCACTCCCTAAAATATTCTAAGGACTAAAAAGGTTTTGACTGAGCCTCCAACAGGATGTCGCTGTGACATTGATGCTCACGATTTCACCCAGGAGTCCAACTTTAAAGCTCTTCCACTGTCTCAGGTTCGTGTTCTCCTTAAGGAAGCAGAGACGTTCACATGACAGCTCAAAGCGTTCAGCTTTTATCCCGTTAAAACGTCTCCTGAAAAAGGTCATCGGTCAGACTCCTCACTCCGTTTTCTTCCTTTAATCGTGGGGAGGGGGCTCTTTCAAATAACCATGTCCTCATTCACTTGTCAGAGCTTCTCAGTGTGGCCACACATCCAGAGCTCCACCGGATGTTGATGCCTCGCTTAAGGGTGATAGGGGAACATGAGCGGGGCAAACACTGCAGGACTTATTTAAATTTGGGTAAAATGCAGAAAAATGACATTTCTGCTGGAGTGTTTGCATGGAGAACGAAAAAAATGCAATATTTTGACATTTATTTTTTTACAGAAATAAAGCATTCTCTACGACAATAAGTGCCTTGCCTAAGGATGTAATGATAGTTGGCAGGAGTGGTGATTGAACCGACAATCCTTCGATCATTGGCTGACCTACTCAACAACCTGAGCCACTGCCGGAGTGAACACTTTGATGGTTTCCTGTTTGTTTTTTGGTGGAGGAGGGACTGAGTCCAAGATCCTTAATGTACCATTTAAACGAAAAACAGTAACAACTTTAATCATTAAAGACATTATCATGTTAAACACTCCATAAACGTGTTTATATGAAGCTAGATCCAGTTTATTTTGATTATATGTTAAGGATAAAGTCTCTTGTCTTTTGTTTAAACATCTATTCCAATGAAAAATGTGTATTTTGGTGTTTTTAACATGTTCTTGAAGCATTTATCCCACGATGAAAGAAAAATTAAGGTTAAAACAGTTTTTCTGAGTATTTATTTGACCATGTCAGATCAGAAATAGATTTAAAAAAAAAAAAAAACTCAGGTTTGTGACGCAGCTACATCCATGAATGGACCAAAAACTCCCTGATTTGCTCCATTCTGATGGATTCACTGGCAGACAAATGGATCCATTAGCGTCTTAATTTTTCTCGTCTGAGCAGAAATCTGGCTCAAAACTGTATGGCTGGATAGCTGTTGCTTGCCACTTTTTTTTTGCAATGCTAATGTTAGCTCGGGGTTGTGGTGGGCTTAAGCTAGCAGGGATAAGTATAAATGAAGGAATGATTTCAACAGAGGGTTACTTCTGCACCAACTGTCCCACCCACAACCCAGAGGCGATATTGTGATGAACTCCTGCTGCTCTGCAGAAACTGTCTTTAAATAAAAGCGACACCTGTTTCAGATTTTGGCCTAAAACTGCACAAAGACACTTCAAAGATCACGGAGAACGCTTTGAAACAGATCAAAAGAGGATCAAAGAGGGACTTTAAGCAGATTCTGTTTGTTGATTTGGTTCCATCAAAATCCAGAAGTGACTCTACATCTTCAGACAGAAATGGAAAAAACTTTGGGTGAATCCATGTCAGGACACAGACCTCCTCATCTTTCCTGACTGCAGGTCCCATTCCACAACGTTTGTGTCGTCTGAGCCGCTATACAACACGCCGTCTTCAGGATGCCACTGGACACAGTTCACTCCTGCACTGTGAGCGTCATCCTGACGGAGAAAAAAACCAAAACATGCATGAAAATACATAAATACTTACAGTAAAGAGTATAATGCAATATTATAATTATTATCTTTAATAGAATTATTATAAACCCCATAGACTTCTATTGGGAAATAAGCAGTCATTACATTTGTTAGAACTCTAGTACCTTTTTATTAACATGTTCTTGAAAATCCCAAATTTCACTCTCAATAAAAGTATAAAGCTTCACGTCGATTGTTCAAAACATTTGACACATTCTCCTGAGCAAATGGAAGCATGAGAATTCGGCCACAAAGTAAAAATATGAGGAAAATGTACGTTCCCCCTGCCAGAGTGTGTGTCTCTGTCTCAGACATCTTTGATTTGTTACATTCATATTTCCAACCTAAAATTAAATAAATAAAAAGAAGGAGGAAGATTGTGACAGACTTTATTTTGAGGCATTAGTGAATTGACTGTCAAGTTTGAATGTTTTTTTTAAACCACATTCTCCATAAAATGAGAGGAGGCATGACTTCTGCCAGGTCGCAGCTGATCCAGCCTTCCAGAACCTGTGTACCCAAATAATTTGCTGTAGAAACAACAAACATTTCATAATTTTCACAAAGTAATTTTCATAATTATCCTAAATTGTTAAAACAAAGGTAGTTTTCTTTTCTTCTTATTTTCTAACAGAAGAAGCTGTCGTTGTTTAACATAGAATATGTGGGGATAAAAAGTGCAAATATGACAGTAAAAGCCCCAGAATAACACACATTGTAATCATCCACCTTCTTACGCTTTTTAGGACAAAATATGAGCGTTACAAAACAAATCAACGATGTCTGAGACCAAGGACACACATTCTAGCAGGGGGAACATACCTTGACACAACATCTGCCGCAAAAAAATATTTACGCCCAAAATCAGTGGCCAGAGGTCCTCAAGAGGTCCCTCAATGGAAGAATTATGGACTTCCATCTAGCTCAGTCTTGATTGGTGATAGTGGTTGCCATAGAAACGAACTCAGACCAATCATTGCTTATAGGTGTAGTCTGGCTCCAATATGTCGACGTACATATTACAAGAAAAAGCAACTAAATTGACTCTTGGAGTCAAAACAAATTCATTTCCTATGGGTGATGTCACAGTCCAGTTAACATATACAGTCAATGGTAAGTGTCTGCAGCTCGCTTGATCATTCGTCAGCCAGTTAACTTTTCTATATAAAAAAAGCCCTTTTAAACTGATGCTTTGACCTATCATCTGCTTTCCTTTCTTAAATTAGGCAGGCTGCAGTTCCACAAAGACCACAACAGGTTGGTTACAAAAAGAAGCATGTTCCCATTGACTTCTATGTTGAAAACTGTTTTTTTTTTTTTAATCGAAGTGATTTTCATTTTATTCATTATATTTTTGTGCAGCTTTTATCTAAAAAAGAGGAATTGCCTCACCCATTAAACTATAATGTATATCCGAATCATCTAACAATGTATCACGAAAAACAGTAATAGCAGTATGAAAAACAAACAAATCTCAACTTGAATCTTCCAAGAAAATAAGATTTGTTACAGTAAAATTAGGGTATTTATAATTGCAATTAAGGCTGCCACAATTAGTCGACTAATCAGCTATTAAAATAGTCGACGACTAATTTAATAGTCGATTAGTCCTTACTTTCTATTATATAGAGTCAGAGTGTAGGAAAGTTGAACAACGTGAGCATTCAGCACCAAAAAATGCCCTTTTTAATATTTAAATCAGCGAGACCAAAACTTTATCTTTGGTGAAAATTAGTGCCTTTGTTTCAGATGCCGACCTCATTTAATTTAATCTTGTTTTAATCCGAGAATCTAATGAAGGACAGAGGCTGATGTTAATCATCTTATTTTAGTTAGTTTAAAGCTAATGATGGTTAAGATGTGTGCTTTACATCCGGTTTGCACATGACCTGATTAGTGGACTATTAAAATGATCGTTTGTGGCATACAAACAAAACGTAACAAGTCTGTGTTAAATTCTTTGTGTTTTCTAGTTTTCAAAAACCTTGAATTAAGTAAGAATGAACTTAAAACAACAGTATGTAAAGGAGATGTGTGTGTTTCTTTGAAGTTTTCTGCACACAAGTGAAAGTAAACTGTCAGGAAACAGCAGTAACTTCATCGCTGCTGTTTCCTCTTCACAGACCACCGCACAGCAATTTAAACCAATCTGTCAAATCCAGGTGTGTGTTCAGGGTTTTCTTTTAGACTAATGTAATAACTCGAGGTTTCGGGTCTTTTTACACCAAAAGGTGACATTTAAAAGCTCGTTCATACCAGAGTACAGTGGAGAGTTCCCTTTGCAGTGCTGTAGATGAGCACATTGCCAGCTGCTGTGCCCATCGCCAACAGGTCAGCCTTCTCCTCCACCTGCACCGCCTCCGATTTCCTCTTCTTCCTCTGAGGTCCCTCCTGGAAGAACATTTATATTAAAAAACATTCAGTTTTCTCCCTATGGAATCTTATTTAAAGTCTAAAAACAAATTATTACAACTTAAAACAGACAACTAACCTCCACAAATGATCCATCACTGCTCTTATTAATCATACTAATAGAATATGAATGTTATTTTAATGGATCCAGCTAGGTCGTGACCACTTAATTATAATTTATGCACACATTTTTATAATTATTTGTATTTGTTGGGAGGAAAATCCAGCAACGCTCCTCTCAAATGGGACATACTGCTCCT
Organism: Oryzias melastigma; assembly: GCF_002922805.2. Taxonomy (NCBI): domain Eukaryota; kingdom Metazoa; phylum Chordata; class Actinopteri; order Beloniformes; family Adrianichthyidae; genus Oryzias; species Oryzias melastigma. Next base: position 21,305,536 of record NC_050533.1, read on the forward strand.
TCACTACCATGTGGGACAAACATGTGCGCTCCGTGGAGCTCTCCAATGCTACCTAGCTACGCGAACTACTCACTTTTCAACAAACATGTATCTTCTCAAAGCAAACTAACGTCCCAAAAATGTAAAAAGTTCTGCTTTTTAGTAGTTATGTCTTCAGTTTCGGACAATTGCGTTTGATAGTAAACGTGACACATAGTTTGCTCGGGCCTCGCTAGCTAGTGTGGCTAACGCTAGCTACACGTACCTTCACTGTTCGGCATGGTCCCCAGGCGATGCACGTGCAAGTGGCACTCAAATGAGCTGAAGGCACGTATTCTTGGTTTATTGTCTTGCTGTCTGTATTCCAAATGCGGAGTCTCCCGTCCTGGGCGCACACCGCCAAGTACTGTCGTGATTTGGGTGAGAAAACGCAGGGTAGCTGCAGCGCCGAGCTGCCACCGTCGGTCGCCATTTCTGTAGCTCTTCTTTGCGTACGCGTGCGTGCGTGCGCCGTGCTTACACAAACCACGTGCGTCCAATCACGAGCATGCGCACTGGTGCTCACCAAGGACCGCCCCTTGTTGCCCGCCAGATCTGATTTAGGTGAAGTTATTTGACTAAAACAGACTTTATTTACAATATTTTTCATCCATTACAGTTATTTCATTTTTCTCAGCTTTTTAGGTTATTGTTCTTTTGTTTTTGTTGTTTTTTTTTTATTACTTTTATAAACTGATTTGACCTGATTTATTTAAATACATTGGTGATTATTTTGTTGTAAAAGCTCTAATTGTTATATTATTTTTCATTATTAATTTTTTTGTAAGGAAGCATATTGTATTTAGATAATTATAATAAATAGGACATTACTCCTTTGTGAACTTTTTTTTGTAAAGAAATTGGTAAAAACATTTTTTTTTAAATAATATTCATCATATTTTAGCTAGTTGTTTAAAAGCATAGACTAGAGTTCTTTATGACAAACTCTGAAGTGTGAAAAAGTATTTTGGAGTGGTGCAGGACATGACTGAAAGATGTCAAGCAGTTGTGTAATGTGTAAGTGTGCCAGTTGAAGTTGAAGATGGAAGTGCCCCAAGGATCAGCTTTGAGCTCCCTCATGTTTGCTGTGGTGATGGAGAGACAAACAGATGAGGTTAGACAGAAATCTCTGTAGATCATAATGGTCGCAGATGAAGGTGGAGGAACATGTGTAGCAGAGCTAATCATTATCAAGGCAGATTTTCCATTTTTGAACAAATTCAAGGATTTTAAGAATCCGTTATGGTTAGAAAAATACAGTGAGAATCACTTATTTAATTTATGTTAGTTCAATTTGTTGTTAAATAGTTTTTTTTTCAATCACTGCTTACATCAGACTACCTATTTTATTTGCTGCATTGAGATTATTCTGTTATACAGGGTGTTTTTTTTATTATTTTGAAAGTATGTAATGTGAACCTCTGTCAAAAGTAATAAACTATTTCATATTGTGAACAAAATGCTATTTTCTCTTAAAGTTTGTGTTGTATTATAAAAAAAACAGCTAATTTATATTCATGTTAATATTAACACCAACATAAATACAAATCAGTGATTTAAGACTTTGTGACTCCTACTGAGTTGTCGGTAGTAAGAAATTGACCCGACTGGCTCTTGGGGTGCTGAAGGTTGCAGGTCCCATGGTGTAGAGACTGAGAAAGAGACAAGAGGCAGAGCTGGATGGAGCAGGTTGGACCAGATTTGACGGAAAGCTAGATTGTGACGGTTTGGACATCCTAAGGGATGGACAATGAATACATCTGTAAAAGGAGGCTGAGGTTGGAGTTACCTTACCAAAAATGAGTATACTTCAAGCGTATGTTTTAAAGTATTCTTCTGTATAGAAAAGTATATTTCCTAAAGTGTATCAAGTACATTTAAAATGTATATTAGGAGCTTACTAACAAGTATACTTTTAGTTTTAAAAAGTATACTTAGAACTATACTTAACCCTTTAACACATGAGGTGTCGCAGGTGACGCTTAAACACAAATCTTTAACATACTTAACTTTTTAATTGCTTTGTGCCACTTTTCTCCTTCAGAATCTACTGGAATTCCATTGATCATAACAATTAAAAAAATACAATAATCAAAGAATATAAACACTGGAGCTAAGATGTTAAAAGGTTGAAGTAACCTTTATGGTATAGTATTAGTTAACTGGCAATAAACTTTAAGTTTACTCAAAGTTTATGAAAGTACCCTTTAAAGTATATCTCATGTAGCTTTAAAGGTTTGGTTTTAGTTTACAAGTAATAAACTTCTACTGATTAACGCATTAAAATACATTTTTTAACATACTGGAAATATCCCACTTTAAGGACGGTGATAAATATTGGCTAAATATCTTTAGACTTGTAGTACATTTCCAAATATAATCCAAGTATACTTAACACAAACTTATGAACTAGTAAAATTTATCTCTAATAAGTTCATACAAATGAAACTAAAAGTAATCAATCTTACTATAAAGTATACTTTAAATAAACTTGAGTATCCTCATTTTGGTTCCACTAAGGAGGACTGGAGGAAGACCAAAGCGGGAGTTTATGGATAATTTTGACCACAGATGTGTTTAAAAATATCAAAATGTCTCCCTCTGCTGGCCGACTGGAGTACTTTGGCCGTCGCTCATTGATGACGTGTACACACGTGTTTGATCCGTAGTTTTTCCTGTCAGAAGTGACCTCCGTCTCTGCAGAAAACAGTGAGTTTGGCAATTATACGAGTAAAATCTATGTTTTACTGCTGAAGAATAAGCTAAGGTGAGACGAATTTTTTTTTAAACCTTTAGTTATTTTTTATTGGTTTTTTTTTTGACCGGTCAATTTGTTTGTTTTTATCAGCAGCATCCACGAAACCCATGGGATAGTAAAGAAAAGTGGACCGTTTTTTAAAATAAACTTTATTTAAAAATGTTTCTCAGATTCCCTTGTGTGCACAGACTGGTGTCAGATTGCATGTTGACTCCAGCTCACAATAAACGCAGAGTTTTGCTAGTAAAGCTAAGTAAAAGCTGCACAGTGAGGTGCAACTCCGACGAGGGGCAGACGAACCCCCCACACCCGGGTTCCGAGCAGGCATCCAGGCAGTCTCTGCTGTCCAGGAGGAGGCGACACCTGTCCCCACTGGAGAGGATCAGCAGCCTCCTGCCCCAGGAGGTCCTGAGTCCAGAGGTGGAGCAGCTGAGAGAGCAGACTCGGCAAGAACAGGATGGAGACGCGAGGAGAGACTTCACACAAGAGAAAAGTGAAGCTGGGACAGTCTCTAAGCTGGAGGATTTAGAAACCCATGTGGCCTCTGATGCAGCAGAGGTACCAAACACTCATGAGGAAGACATTCTTCCAGGGGAGTCCTTCCTCAATTTTGGGGAACTTGTCATAGCGGAGTATCGAAAGAAAATTCGGGTGGAGTTCAGAAAGATGTTCCAGCTGGAGGCGGGTTCTCGGCTGCAGAGCAGCTGGGGGATCATTCTGCATGACGACATTGCTGGACAGCCTGCAGGCTGCTTCCTGAAAACAAGCAGAGGGGTTTCTATCTCCATACGGCGGGCCAGTCTGGAGGACTATGTGCTCTACATGAAGAGGGGGCCAGCGATCGCTTACCCTAAGGTACAGTGGAAGTATAGCACTTTTATATTAACCTGCTAACGTAAAATCCTGTTTTCTTAGGATGCTGCAAACATGCTGATGATGATGGACGTCGCAGAGGGAGACTGCGTGTTGGAGTCGGGCTCCGGGTCGGGAGCCATGTCTCTGTTCCTGTCCAGAGCAGGTCAGCACTCATCTCACCGTTTCCTCTCACCTGTCTCGCTACAGGAGAGACAGTTTTCCACAAAAAAAAAAGATATACGTCATTTAAACTGTTGAATACTACCTTTTTAAGACTCACTCTGATGAAAACTGTGTTTAAAACACATTTTGTTGCATCTTTCTGATATTTAACATTAAATTTTGGAGTATTTTGATATTCAAATTGTTGCAAATCAGTAGCAGATGAAAGAGTGTATGTTGAAAATGCGCTGGGTGGGCCATAAGCTCCGCTCCAGTCTGATGTATCCATTTGCAGACGAATAGATTGATGAACGTCTTTGTTTTCTTCGTCTGAGCTGGTATCTGGATCTAAACTGTTTGGCTGAATAGCTCCGATATTGCTCGCCATTTTTGTGTCACTAGTAATGTTAGGTTGGGGTTGTGAGGGACTGTAAACAAAGGGATAGTGGGAAGTGGGGGTGGGCTCACTCCGCACTAACAGTCCCACCCACAACTCAGAGGTGAATTTCTAATGAACTCCTTCCGCCCTGCCGAAACTATGTCCCAGAAAATGCCAGTTTTTAAAATTTTAGCTAAAAGCAGCGTAATCATAAATAAAAGACAATTTTAAAGAAAGATTTTTAAAAAAAATGTCAAATTTAAGTCAAATTTTAATTTTAGATCAAATTTTCTATGACAATTTTTTAATTTAAAAAAAAACTTTCCCAGTAGTATTTTAATTATGATTAAGAAGTTTTTAACCGAAATCCCACAACCTAAATGTCTTTAAAAGCCATTCTTCATGTTGATCTGAAGCCTGTATTCAGTTTGACTTAAACCTATAAAGCCACCGACTACAACAAAAACTTGCCAGGAAAATCCAATTTTGGGGAATTACAATGTATTTTTTAAAACCCTTTAATAAAATCCACAAAAAATAATTTTTTTTTATTTTTAACATTATATAGGTTGTATTATTTATGATGCATTGGGTGATTTGGGTAATTTTTTGCTTACAACATAGTACGTTTAATACTGACACAAAACATATCTATTTTAGTCTCTGCTTTAAATTTGATCCACACATTTTTAACATGGTGTACTGTAAAGAATTAATTATCAACAAATGTTGCATTTTTTCATTTCATGAGTAGTTATGTTAAAAAATGATTACCAATAGATGAGCGATTCTAACCATCAAGTTGTGAAAATTAGCCAAACTTTTTCCCGCCAAAAGTGTAAATGAGATTTCATGGAAGAAGCCATTTTAGAAAGAGCTCTTCTACTCCCCCTAGTGGAATGATGATGTACTATAGGACAGAAAACATGGATCAAGTTCTGTCAAACGAGTTTTTAAGGAGAGTTTGGATCAGAGATGGGGGTTGTAGAAATGTCCGCCTCATTCGCTTGTATGACATGAATGGTTATATCACGTTGGGGTGGAAATGACCTGTTCTGGATTTCAACAGTGGGCTCAAAGGGTAGCGTTCTGAGTTTGGAGGTCAGGAAGGATCACCACAGGCGAGCCATATTGAACTACGAGCGCTGGAGGAAGTCGTGGAGTCTTCATCGAGGGCAGCAGTGGCCGGACAACGTGGAGTTTCACAACGCCGACCTCTGCACAGCCTCGCCACTGCTTAGCGGGCGCGCCTTTAATGCGGTCAGTTGAAGTTTCATTGTATTTAATTGAATAACCAATACATGGGTCTGTCCAAATTTCCTTAGACTCTCTAACCTCCAAAGGGCAATATAGTGCTGGACCATCCAGAGTCCTGGATTTTAATGCAATTTGGAAACGTGCTCATCACTTTCTTTTAAATATTAACTGTGTTACAGATAGCTCTGGACATGATCCGTCCTCATCTGGCGTTACCCACCGTGCTCCCGCATCTCTACCCCGGAGCTGTGTGTGCCGTCTATCTCGCTAAGTAGGTTTCTGGAATTCTTCATATGAAATCAAATTAATGTATTTTTGCTTATTCTTTTTTTAATCCAACAGTTTAAAGTGCAGCTGTTCTATTCCACCTATGACACAAAAGGAAGCAGCCTTTGGTTTACAGAGGACCTGAAATAGAAAAAAGGACTGTTCCTTTGTCATTATCACAGCAGCTGCACCCAAACACATCCGTCTTTTAACAAGCAGTGGGCTACTGAGTTAGAAAAATATTTTTGCACAATAATTCTATATAAAAATTAGAATAAATTAAAAATAAAAACTTGAAAGTTCTACTCCAATCATTTAAACCAGTGGTCCCCAACCTCTTTGTGGCTGCGAGATCAACCCATGAGGATTTTACCAGACTTTTTTTTTTTTTTTTTTTTTTTATGAAAGTACATGCATGAGTCATGTTCACAACTTCTGAAATGAGCACCATGCTTGTTTGAGCATTTCAGTGACCGTTCAGAAGATTAGATTCATTCGCGAAAGTCACATCTCTATGCAAACAGGTGCGGTGTGTGGGAATCATCTGTTCTTCTGCTCCTCATTTATCCCTTCCATTTGCAGAGAAAGGTTCCTCAGGTAACTTTTCTCGTGTCACACGCCGCTGGACTGCTTTTAGCACTCAAGCTAATCGAGAGAATTCGGTCCATTTTCAAAACTAAAAGTTTTCTGAAAAAGATCGATTATACAGTCATTTTGCTCCACTGGTCAAACGTTAAAGATTTTGTGTTCAAGCGTCACCAGCGACGCCTCAGGTGCTAAAGGGTTAAAGCGTTACAAAGAAACATACAGGTTTCTGTCCCTTAATAATGATTTTTTCTCTTGCGTGTCTGACAGTATAACTCAGGTTATAGATCTTCTAGAGGGTCTGCGGTGTCGTACACTCCCCGTTCTGTGCGAGCGCATCGTAGAAATGCCGGCACGAGACTGGCTGGTGGCGCCGGCCCTTCAGAAGGACGGACAGTTCCACACAAAACAAGCTCCAACCCCAGATGAAGATGAGACTGACAGAGGTATGGGAATTTAAATCGCACAAATCTGAATGTCGGTGTTTGGAGGAGTCGTGTTTAAATTGTTCTTATTTCAGAAACAGAAGAGAATACATATGATGGCGGCAGTCCGCCCTTTGGAAGCGTCCCCTACATCGCCAGACCTCATCCAGAGCAGATGAGTCACACAGGTCGGAGCATCTTAAGCACACCTGAAGTCAAGTTAGATCTTTGAATACTTATTGTCTTTTTCTTTTCCCAGCATTCCTAGTGAAACTGAGGAAGTACAGACATTAGACGTCAATCCAACAAAGAACCCCAGTTATTTATACAGCAAATTGTTTTACTGGAAGCAATCTGAACAATAAAATACTTTCAAAAAGCTGTCTGCTTATTTATATTTATTGAACACTAAAACTTCACTTTTGAAACTATAGAAATGTAACTTTTTGACATAAAATTAATTAAAAGGCAAGAATATTTGCTTAAACCTTAAATAACTTTAAATATTTTATTCTCCATAAAAATGTATTTTGTCAAAATTATACAAGTTATAAATGAGAGCAAGATAACATCGGACCATTAATAACAATAAAATAAAATGATCTGGAGGGCCGGATCTGGCCCCCGGGCCTCAACTTTGACACGTGCATTAACCAGTAAAGAATCGTACCTCTTAGGGGCGCCCACTGGTTGTAGGTCCATTGAAAAGTGGACAGTTGGGGAAGAGCCTCTGTAGCCACCTGTTGATTGGCAGAAAGTGATGACGATGTTAGAAAGCGCCAATGTAGCGCTCATTCAAACTAATGTTGGTAAGCCATCGGGTTCCAGCAATCTTTAAAATTCCTGTCATACATGATGTACTGAAAGTAAAGCAAGAAAAAGACGAGCTGGTGGACGACCTCCATCGTTGTTGCTTTTACTAGTCGTTGCACTTCAATGATACGCTAACACCACGCATGCAACATGAAAAAAAAAACGCTCTGGAAGCGAGGCTTCAAGTCCCCCTCTGATGAAAATACATTTTTTTGAGTTTTTAACATGTATGTGAGGCATTTTTTCATGAAAGAGGACAAATGTAATAAATCATTTTGCATTGTCGAGTATTTCTCCTTTTAAATCAGTCAAACTGTCTTGGACAGACTCTGTTTGAATGAATGATCTTTTTTCCATCAACAGCTCTGCTGCACATGCACTAAACCCTCATCTGTTCCTAGTGTCTAGTTCAGGTTCTGGAGAAGAGAAGATGGTATCTTCACATTGACTGCAGTCAAATGAGCCGCCGTTCACATTTCTGTGGTCAAATCAGCATCACTGGATTTTTGGTGTGAGTTTCATCCAATACTTACGGTAGCAGGACTGAGAACGCTGGAAAATCTCCACCAGACTCCACGGAGCTTCTTGATGTGACCACGGAAATGTGAACGGCGGCTCATTTGACCGCAGTTGGAAAGGATTGTAAATCAATGAAAGAGCATTTTGATGTTAGCTTTGATTATTTTATCAAGAACTCTGAGAAACCAATGATTGAATGTATTGATCACAGTCAATAAACATTGGAGAATTAGCTAAAAGAGTCTTTGGTGAACTGGAAGGAGAAAGAATCAGGATTTTGGAGGAAGTTCTGTCCATGTAGATCTTCACTTCCTCGTCCAGCTGACATCCAGATCAGAACTATACGGATGGACATTACTGATATTAATGGACATTTTTATGTAGCAACGGTGAAGATTTATGCTAGCGAGACACAAAGCTATCATAATCAGACAGGAGGGGATCAGGTGCGGAGCTGCTCAGCTCAACTCCAAAAGCCACGCCCCCTCAGAGGATTTTTGGAGACAAAGGCTTCAGATCAACATGAAAAATGGCTTTTTAAGACATTTAGGTTGTGGGATTTTGGTTAAAAATGTAATTAACATAATTAAAACTGGGAATGTTATTTTTTTTAATAAAATTTTTTTTCATTGAGTAGAAACACTCACCAGAATTAGCCGTGCGGTAGAAACAAGGCTTAATATCTCTGGTGTGTCTGTAGTCTCACAAGTTCCGTCAATAAAAACAAGACAAAAGTCAAGTTCAAGCTTGTATTCTGAACTCAAGCCCTCCAATTCAACAGTTACAAACATCCAAACTCCTCCACCAAGTCTGTCAAACATGAGAAAACAGAGTGACAACACAAATATAAATAAGTTCAATAAATAATGGAGCTAGAACCATCGGTACAGACGTCGTTTGCTGGTGAAAGTACAGAGCAAAGCTACTGCTGGAGCTCATGAAGTCATCACCGTTGTTTCAGGCTTCACCAACTTGAATGATACAAACTTCAGACCTTTTAAAGTGACTTTTCATTCAGAGAGTAAGTGTGGCATTCATTTAATACAGAGAAGAGTTGATGCTGTTTTACACCTCGCTGATCCAGTCCATGATGCCGTTGCATGAAGGGTTGTAGAAACCTAAAAATCAGAAAATATATTAGTACATATGATCAGTCTGTACCACTTTAGGTTTGTTTATCCCTAAACCAAATATGCATTCCTGTTCAATTTATATTAAAACTTTCCAATTTCAAATGTATTCTCTGTGAACTCAGAAGAAGCTTTCTAAATTTAGAAATAAACTAGGAAAAATGTAGGTCATATTCTTATGAGGCAGCACTCATCTCACTAATCAGGATGTAAGGCGGACACATGCTTTGATTTTTAAAGCAGCCCTGCTGCACCACACCTCCAGTTTTCTGCTGTAAAAATGACAAGTCAACTCGAATCAAACTAGTTACAGACAGAATTAAGACATTTAAAAACCAACTTTTTGAGGTTTTAAATGTATCATACTGTTCCTTCCTACCTATAAAGAATCCCAAAGCAGTATTTTGATCCATTCATGCACTTCTGAGTAATCCTCTAAAAACCTGCGCTCTCCGCAGCAGCCCCTCCCATATCCACAAAAATGAGCACCTCCTCACGATCTGACGTCACAGAGTGAGACCGCCTCTTTCAGGAAGAGTCTGCTCTGACAGCTTCGCTCTCAGTCCAACATAAACACTCAATTTCTCCACAGAGCTAGCAGTGATCAGCAAAAAACTTTCATTTTAGATGCAGAATACCGAATATCTTCCAGTTGTGTCCTGTCTTCAGTGAATTCCAGCTCAAACAGGTGTTCCTTACTTTCGACGCGGGGCCGAGTAAAGGCAGATATATGGTATGTGAATCCATCTTTGAAAAAATTTGGATTCTGTTTATTTTCGTGGGAGAAACGAAGAAAGAAAGACTCGAGGATGATGTCATTAAATTGGGCGGAAGCCACACGCCGCGGCAGGTGGAGCTTCACGAATCGAGATGTTTCACTTCCGGGTAGTAAAAAAACTCAGGAAAATAATAAGTAATAAATATTTTTTTTCTTTAGTTTTCCAAAGATAACATATGGTCATATATATGGATGTAGTTCACTCTGAAAGGCTTAAGAAAATCATGGTGTGACCTCTTTAAAGAGCGTATATCTACTAATAAATAAAAAACAAGACTACAAAACAATGTTTGCAGAGGGTTTTCTACTGTTGTTTTTGCTGGTAAGCATAAAATAAAGAGTCTTAAATTAGGTAAAGACTCTACGTCTTCGTGCGGGACGGAGAGAGAGGTTCTTCATTATCTCGTTATAATGAGAAAATGAATTTCGTTTTCTCGTTATGAGATAGTGGATCTCGCTTTAACGAGAAAACGATCTCTCCAAACAAAAGTAGAGCCGGACCTTTTTGACTTCCATATAAAACACTTTCTAGAACACTAATGTTTTCTGTTGAAAGCTGAAGACACTACTGGACTAGTTTAGTGTTTCCAAAACCTGTTTGTGCTCAAAGACGGAAATTAATCTTCCTTTTTTTGAAAGACGGTTTAATCAGACTATGACTTTATAGTTTTTCCTATTGTATATTTGTAAATAACATGCTACCGCTATTATTTTTATTCTATTACTGCTACTATAATTGCTATTTGCACTGTGGGATGAGAGGAAGGAAATTTCATCTGTGCTGTGTATCACAGTATATTTGACAAAGTTGATTTGACTTGATCAGCTAAAATAAGTGTCTCTTTGTCAAAAATTGACTCAATTTTTACAAGTAAATGGATCACTTTTAAGAGTGAACTGTACTTGCTTAATTTTTCTGGGTCTTATTTTTTACTATTAGTGCACCTGACAGTCCTACTGACAGAGCATCTACTAAGGATAGTCAGAGACAAATGTCTGGATTATGTTTTTGTAGGATTACTGAGACCTACTGGCTATCTCCTCGGGACAGAAGTGCTGAGATTGCTGCGCCTGGCTTCTTGACTTCCCCGTTTTCCTCTGGGAGGCGACAGCAGCAGCAGCTCGGGGTGGGGTGACCTCCAAACTAGCAGCATCTATAAACGAGTGGGTGTAGGATTTTTCCACGGCCTGTGTCGGCGAGCTTCCATGATGCAACCTGCCACCATAGTTGCAGAGGGCACAGGAGAGCGGGGAGGCGGCGGGCCCCCGTGGAAACGGTGAGCCCGGATCGCTGTACTGCCGCTGGGCACCGCTGTGGTGATCAGACCGCGTTCGCTGCCACACAGAATGGGAAGACGCAACAGCCATCACCTGGAGGGCAGAATCAGAGAGACGTGAAACATTTATCAGGGTGGACTCCCAGGCGTCTCTCTTTGTGTCGTACCTCCTCGCAGCAGCGGCGGCTGACGGCCGCTCTGTACTGGATGCGAGCCCACAGCACGTCTCGCTGTTGGAGAAAGCGAGGAAACTGCTTCCTCCAGTTCTTGCCCAGAGCCCAGGGGAAAATTTCATACTTGCTCTGCTCCTCATCCTCCTCCATTGTGTTTGCAAGATAACTACAGAGGAACAAAAGCTTTCGTTTGTCCAAAAACATTTGCATAAACGGATAAAAAGGATCATTTACAACTGAACTCACAGTGCGATGAAAAAATTCCTCGTGTTGTATTCAGCAATAGTGAAGTGGGCTCGTTTGAAGTACACAAAGGTCATGGCTAAAAGGTACTGGAAGAAAGAGAAGGCAAGTCAATTCATTTATGATATTACGCCTTTAAAGTTCCACTCCAATCATCTTTGTATCTATTTTCAAAGTCTTCCCAGTGGTCTTTTAATCATAATCATGCCTTTTATTTTAAGCCAAAATCATAAAACCTCTGTCTTTTTCTAGACGGATTCTGCAAAGCGGCAGGAGTTCATAAGAATTTGACATTTGAACTGTGTCCTTACTTCCCATCATCCTTCTATTCACATACTTTGTCACAACTGCAACCTCACATTACCGGTGCAACAAAAATGGCAAACAATATTGGAGTTATCCGGCCGTACAGTTTAGATCCAGATCCCAGCACAGACGAGGAAAACGAAGACGTACATGGATCTATTTGTCTACAAGTGAATGCATCAGAATGGAAAAGAACAGAGAGCTTTTGGTCATTACAGTGTAATTTCTATGTAACAAATAAGCTTGTTTTCAACGTGCATCTTTTTGTCTGCTCCTGATTCATAATGATTTGAATAAGGAAATAATTAAAAATGCAACTTTTAGCCTAATTTTCTTTATACATGTTTTCCATCATCACAAGAACATGATAAAAACACCAAATAAATGTAAAAATTATACAATTTAGAAATAAACTAAAAATTAAAAGAAAACATGAAAATGATGTTAAACACTGTGTGTTTCAAAAAGAAAGTCATAGATCATTATAAGTGATCTCCTACCTTCCATAATCGTAGTTTTGCTTCAATACATTACCAGCACAAGACAACATGGGGACATTAATAATATAAAATGACCTGGCAGGCCGGATCTGGCCACAGAGAATTTACATAGACTCGGGCCATAGTGACATCAGTGTAATAGAAAAATATCTGAAATGTTTCCTGTGGTTAGTTACCTTGGTTTGCTGTATTTTCCATAGACTTATATTTAAGGAAAAATTGGTCTTTATGGGTTAAAAAAAACTAAAAAAGAGAATGAAGCTCGTCTCTCATTTCTAACTTTTGCGTAAACTTGACTTTGATTTTAAAAAGGTTGTACTAAAAGGTCAGAATTTCAGGTAACATAAAACCGCCAACAACAAACATGTGCTGCTTTTCAGTGGCATCGTACCTTGTCTGTCATTTTAAAGCAGGAGTCCATCCTCAAGAAGTCGTGAATCAGTTTATCATCTAAAATCAAATTTCAAAGTTAACCATGGAAACTAGAGATTTCTGAACAACATTAAAGTCTGTTCATTCACCCAGAAGGCGGAAGTACGACGACATTTCCTGGCGCTGGATGAAAGCTGACGGAAGCATCGTCACATAGCAAATGTCCCGGCTCGGATCGATCTTCCACGAGAATCTCTCGGAGTCTTGACTACAGGCCATGTTTTGGCAGAGGTGTCTTCTGATTTGACGGACATTTTTGCGTTTCACCCGCAGAGACGCAGAGGGAGGAGTCTTCATCTTGTAAATGTGACCTGTAGAAAAAGACCCACCAAAAACTGCTGGTTGGAAATGGAAAGTCGAAACAAAAAATATCCAACTTAGTAAAATATTGAGTAAAATTTACTTTTGTTATGGTATTTGCGTCAAATTTGTTGTCAGATTTGATCAATGTACATGTTCTTTCACAGATATCTGGGGATTAATTGACATCTTTATTAAAAAAAAAAAAAAAATCTTTCAAAACCTCTAAAAAACATTTACACAGCATTGAAAAACTACTACTGTAGTTTAAAATAAGTAAATCTATATAGTGGGAGCCTAGCAACAATCTAATACACTGACATTTACATTTTAAACATAAAATTGTTTACCTGTTTAAGTTCCGTAATAATACGTATAAAATGGAGTCGAAAACCGCAAATCAATGCATTTATCTGTCAATGGTAGCTAGCTAAAACAATGATGACTAAGTAGCTAGCTAAAACCTTGACGAGTTCCCGTTTAGTCTTCAAATCCGTGACTCCTCCTCGTACCTGCGACACCGTCGGGTAACATTCAGTCTTGTGAAACGAGATTTGACCTTTTCTCCAAAGCTTGAGTGCTAAAAGTGACAAACTTACGCGGACCTGAGTTTAGTTAGCAGCGCGAAGAGATCGAATACCGCGCGACTGCTGCTGGAGCGGAACCGCAATGAGCAAGTCGCGCATGCGCACTGAAAGCCTATGGCTTTTCCCGCCGGTCCTTGCTGGCTGTCCTTTGCGGAAGCGAAAGGAATCGAATGACTAAAAATAGTTAATTAAAAAAAAATAATATTGAAATTAAATAAAAAGTGAATAAGTGAATGCAAAACAGTCAACAAACCAAAAGAAAAAAGTAGGCTAACTAAAAATTAATCAAAAATGCTTAATGATAAAAATTGTAAACATTTAAATAATTTGTCTATTCTTAGCCTTTTAATATAACAATAAAAACAGTTCAAAAGTAACTTGTCAAAAACAACTCAGCATTTGAATAGACTGAAAATAGAGTGAACAATGCACACCGCCTGCATGCTCTTTCTTTGCTGCTGCTGAGGTCCCACAGGACTGCTGAGAGTGGAGAGGCAATGGCTCGCTGGATACAGAAATGTTTGTTAAAAAGTGGAAAAATTGATATCTGCAAGCTGGTATTGATCTGATGCCAACTTGAGATCAATAATAATATTTTGGAAAGATCCGCCCAGCACTACTTCGCTCCATTCCGATGCATCCACTTGTAGACGACTAGATCTAGTAACGTCTTTGTTTTCCTTGTCCGGGCTGGAATCTGGCTTAAAACTGTAAGGCTGGATGGCTCCAACATTACTCGCCATTTTTGTTGCATAGGTAATGTTAGGCTGAATCTGAATACTTCATAGCCCTCGCATTGACTGTATAATCACTGGACAGTACAACCACTCCCTCCTCCCAAACAGGAAGTACCTGCAAGTGCCAGAAAGCCAAAACATCTCTTGAGAAACTGACAGTTACTACTCACTCATTCTATTTGCAAGAATAACTGGCAGAGGAATACTTGCTATGGTTCTCCCTTAAAAAAAATCACAACCACTACAGCTGAAATGCTCCTTTAATTAGAGGGATAGTGGGAAGCTGTAGGGGTGGGGAAGAATTCGGATTTGGCCTTAGGTTTCGGTTGTGAGGGTCTGTAAGCTAAAAAGAGAGAGTTTAAACAAAGGGATGATGGGAAATGAGTCCAGGCTTACTCTTCAGCAACTCAGAGACACATTTCTAATGATCTACTGCTGTCCTGCAGAAGCTACGTCCTAGAGAACAACAAAGGTTTTTTTACTTAACCTAAAAATGACAAAGTTATAATTAAAAGACTATTGGGAACGCTTTTACAACAGATCAAAAAATGATCGGAGTATGACTTTACACTCCTGCTTGTGACTTTGTGATAGCAGTTGAAAGTTTATTAAAAAAATGCAAGATAGAGTCTTTGTTCACATTTTTCAAAGCTGTTCTTCTTCTTGTTTGGTTTCCCTGATTTCATTTTAGTTGAAATTATTGACTATTTCAATTTTCTGTTACTTATATATATATATATATATATATATATATTCTTTTCACGTAAAAACATGTTTTTTTCCACCCAAGAATTTACAACTAAGTGTTTACACAAATTTTAATGCCTGTGACCTTTGCAATTAGCTTTCACATTTTTTTAAGTTTAAATGTAATTAAAATAGCAATATAACTGTATACATTACAATTAGGATTAAAAAGAGAAATAAGCTTTAAAGTGTATTCATTATTTTTCTTTTTATTTAATGTGACAATAAATTGGGGTTAAATGCACCTGTAGATTGTTTTACCCTCTTATTATGTATTTTAAATGTTTTTGGTATTATTATTTTTTGTAAAAGTGTTTGTGTGAAAGATTTATCTTTACTGTTTTAAGCTGTTGTTTTTAAAGCTGTTGGTCAAAGAGGTTCAAGCTATTTTAAAACCTGCCTCCTTGCTCCAGTGAACTGATGCCAGATATACAGCTCACTGGATCAATGAAACACCAAAATAACCACAGGATATAACCATTTTGTCAGTGTCTAACTGACTAATGAAACATTAGTATGTTACCAAATTTTCTAACTAAAACCTTAATAATTTGAGCTTCTTTACTATGATATCAATAGAAAAAACCAAGAAGGCTTTTTTTTTTTTTTTTGCTACAGAAAACAAAACAATACAACACTCAAATACAATGTTTTTTCCTATTTTCTCTTTTTTTTTCTAGGTGCTATATAGTAAGATAGTATCTGGGAGCTATAAAAAGCCTACCGTGGCCAGCCCTCATTACTCAAATGAGCTTATCTTCTTACAAGTAGGTGAGTTTTATTTGCTTTAACATGACATATGCGCAGGCTCAGAAGTTCCCTGAAAGCCAAGCTAATCCTCTCAGCCGCTTGTCCTCAGTAAGGTGCAGAGGGATGTTTTGCACAGGAAGCGACATGGAAATTCTTTAAAAAATGACCATCATCTATGGATTTTTCAATGTTTATCCGTAACTGGTGGAAACTATTGGTCCTTTGAAATGGATTTATCTTTGTTTTGTTTGACCTGCTTTCAAGGGGACGAGGATTTTCTTAAACTTAGCAGCCATCTGGAAATAACGGATACAGCAGGTGGATAAGGATCTTGGTTGTTTTGTTTATCCATCCTGCTGCAGTGGCGTTCAACAACATCAGTTTGAATTGTTTTTTAAACAAAAGTTGGAAACATGGGTTGTGCGCCATCTAAAGGTAACAATTTTGCCACTTTGGGTGTAATGAGAAAGGGGAGAATGCTACCACCGGTACCTCAAGAGGCCCCAGGAGATCTTCAGCTCGAAGACAAAGACAATTGTAATTCAACTGGATCCATAAATAAGAATATAAAAGAGAAAAAGGCAGCCGGGCGCATCCAAGTATCTCAGATAGAGGCACAAATGACTCCACAAAAGAAGATACAAGGAACTGAACCAGAAAATTCAGATTGTTTGAACGTGAACAAACCTGAGAGTCAAGCAATGGAAAAAAACACAGCTTTATTAAAAAAGGAGAAACATATAGAAAAAGAGGATTTAACAGACAAAAAGCCTGGCAGAAAACCAAAGAAAAATGCTAAATGCGCAAAAGCTCCAAAAAAGAAAGATAAAGAAAAAGACAAAATCTATGTAGATCAAAAAGTCGATTTTCCAGAACCTTTAGTAAAAGCTCATCAAGCAGCGTATGCCTTTCTGAATCCAGGCATACAGAAATATGACATTCTTCTTGGACTTCTGGAACAAGCTACCCAGACTCAAGTTTCTGTTCAGCCAATGGTGGCCTTCATGGCTTTACGCTATGAGGAAATAATTCAAGGACTTGAAGAGATTGCAGATGAAGGAGAAAAGGTCTTCAAAGAATATGGGGAGCAACTTGCTTGGCCAACCCAAATGAAAAACCTCTCATCCTCTTCTCTTGTAAAGTCTGGCTCTGTAAGCTCACAAGCCCCACCAGATCTGCTGCAGCAGCTGCTCCAGTACACCACACAGAGAATGAGAAGTGTGAGTCAGGCTGTCGGTGGACTTGGAGACTCTGCTCTGGAAGAAGCAGTGGAGTACTTTACTTCTGTGTCAGACCTTCTAGAAGAGAAACTGAAAATCAAGCGAGCCGCGGAGGTCAGATTAATGCAAGTGTTAACTCGTATTGAAATGGCCTCCCTGCGCAAGCCCGGGCCAGAAGATTCTGCTCTGTTCAGTGAGGACAGTGGAATTGGTGCAGAGAATGAGTCCCTGGCTGGATCTGAAAAACGCCATAGACGAGGGAGCTGTGGGTCCACTGGAACAAATCGATCTACCGTTAGTTCTATTGAGTATTCTGTGAGCACCGTGAGGCAAAAAAGTCGTGGTCAAATAAGCCCAAGTCTTTCCCTTGCCTCACTCAACTCAGTTGGTTCTGCATGTACTATAATGCCCAATGGTCAAAAGGATTCATTGCTAGGATCAGTCTCCGTTGATTATGGGGAGGATGATGAAAATGATGAAGAGGTGGACAGAGGAGTGGAAGATGTTAAAGTAGCATTTAGAATGCAGTCCAATGCTTCCCCTGTCAGTGCTGAAAACCATCCAAGCCGCTTACCCTCGAAGCGCATAGAAAACCCCCAAAATGTGGAGATGACACTGAAAATGAAAAATGCTATAAGTGGAAGGATACAGTTTGTTTCAAAACCAAACACTACTGTCAAAGCAAAAGTGGCTACCAGCCCTAAAACAACAGGGCGTGAGTGGACAGATGAGGTGCAATCTCCAAAAAGACCGCAAACAGCAGCTCTTGTTCGGAGAGCTGTCGTGAAAAAGATGACTACAACCAGAGGACAACGTTCTCGCTCAGCGGAATCCCTTAGAAGCAAAGGAGAAGATCCCACATTGCTCGAATTAGAGAGAACTCAGAAAAATTTAAGCCAGAGGTTACAAAAGATGAGTAAAACTAAGGTGGAAGGGAACTCAAAGATTGGGCCATGCAAACAAACTCAAGGAAACTCACCGGCTCAGTCTCCGGCAATAAATCGCAAGCTTCCCTCAGTTGGTAAGGACGGTGTTTCCCAGAAACGTAACCAAAAAGCAAGCCTTCCACACTGTCAAACAAAGAAAGAAACGTTAGCAAAGAAAGAAGAAGAACAAAATAAAGATGAGAAAACTCCTGGAGTCCTCTTTAAAGCCACCCCACCACCTAGCCCTCCATCATCACCACGGACATCAGGCTTCCACAGAGGAAGAAACTCAGTCAAAAAACTGATTGACACATTCAGTCAAGGACTAGAAGAAAGTGAAGGTCCTAAAGTTCTTGGACCTCTACAGAATGTACGGAGGTGTGGGGTTCCAGTGTTGCCAGGTTTAGGAAATGTTGAAGCTGTACTCAGTTCAGGGTTAACAAGCTGTAGGCCTGATCCTATTACGTCAGTGAAAACTGATGATTTAGATGTAAATAATCTTCCACCACCTCCACTGGAAGTATTAATGGATAATTCTTTTGAAAGTGTTCAGAGTGGATCAGCAGCAGGAGAAAACTGTGCTTCAAAAGTAGGGAAGTCGCCTGTGTTAAAAAGGGCTTCAGTGTCACAAAGACTAAGAGCCTCAGTTCAGTCAGTGTCAGTGCTGCCAAGCAAGGGAGGCTTGCCACAATCATCCAATGCAATTTCTCTTGATAAAGTGAATCGGCAAGACTCTTCTGCCTCACTAAAGGTCAGTCAACCAGAAGATCAGCGGTTGCAAACTAACTCCTTCCACCAGAAGGAATCGAAGATAATACCTGTACAACAATCTTCAGACAAAAGTGTGGAGAGATTACCAACGCATTCTGTAGCAACGTCCAACAGTCCAGAGGAATTTTCAGACCCACATCTTTGCAAGCTTTCCGAATCTGGACCAAACACAGAAACATCTGGAGTGCCTGCCTCTTCAGAAAGTACCAACCAACTCCTCACCCACCCACCTGGCTCCAAGGGAAGAATATTACCTTCCACTCCTTCTACACCAAGCGGTGTACAAAGAAGATTTCAGAGCAACAGCGGCTTCAAAAAGCAACCGACACCACCCTCTTCAGCAAGCCCCACGTCTGACAGGACTTTTTCCACTCCACCCTCTACCCAGAGAAGGCTTCCCACCCCACCCACTACGAAACAAAATCCCATGAACTCTGTCTCAACCCCATCATACAGTTTCAAGGCCCCATCTCCACCAGCCTCTCCAAGAGTGCAAAGACTGTCAAGGGAGAATAGTAGTGAAGACTTGTCAAGTTTCCGGGCATTCAGTAATGCGCGTTCCGTGTTCTGTCCTGTGTCTCCGTCCCTTTTTGAGGCTCAACCTTGTTCAGTTCCCAGGCCACCTCAAGCGTGGGCTTCAACCAGAGTCTCTTTTCTGTCAAATAACTGGGGTGGCCGGGGCAGGTTCCCTGTGTGTGTTCAAGGACCTCGACCCTTTGTCCGACGCACCCAGTCAGATCGAAGACCAAGTCTGAGTGTGCCACCGCGACCAGAAGGCAAATCTGCAGCTGAAACGTTTGGAAGTGAGCCGTCTATATGTTCAAAGGGGTGAGATTTTCATCACATATTTTACGTGTTTCGTGTGCTTAAATAAATAGTTCTTAAATGTTAATTGATAAGTGTCTTAAAGTATGCAAGTGTGTTGTATTCAATTTTTTAAAAATTGGGTTTTCATTCTAATTGAGACTGGCAATATCGGGATGAGCACTTAACCCTTGTGCTATCTTATGGGGTCCAGATGACCCTAGCCTTACATTGACGTGTTTTCCATCCAATGACAAATGTGGATGAAGGTGGACAGGATTTCATGTCTGCCATGTCTTCCATGGACACCAGTGAAAATCAAAAATCATTGAATAAAAAAGTTCAGCTCGCTGTCTTGTGGGATCCAGATGACCCTACTCCCAACGTTAGCATACCTAGGATAGCACAGCGGTTATTCAAAACGGACATGGATCATGTCCATGACATTGGGGCTTTTCAACCACACCTTTTAATTGCAGGTCATCTTGTAGTTTTCATGAGCAGACAAGATTAGTACCCGGCCTGTTTGTTGTTCTTTGCTTTCGTAGTTTTATTTTTTAATTACACACAAAAAAAATAGCAAAAAAAGCACAAAAATAATTAGAACAAAAAACACAAAAAATCAGTATAAAAACACCCTTTTTTTTCCTACTAAATACAGTACACTTACTTACAAAAGAATTGCCAG
>NC_050533.1:21325989-21326168 GCF_002922805.2 Oryzias melastigma
CTTATTTACACTTGAAAATTCAAGATTACCCTCAAAATATCAGGATGTCCATATAAGTAAGGTTGTGTTCTATTAGCCCCTGTTCTATTTCTCTTGTTGGGTAGTCTTACTTTTTTAAAGCAGAGTTTTAGTTGTTCTTTTTAACATAATGTGTGCTTTTGAGTTCATGTGAAGCCTCT
>NC_050533.1:21326237-21368473 GCF_002922805.2 Oryzias melastigma
AAAGTCTTTGATTCTAGTGGGATTTATTTATTTATTTATGAGTTTCAGTGAAGAAAAATACTAATATTAATTCAACTCTTCTTTCTGTCTTACAGATTAGAGGATGAATCAACCTCGGACAGTGAATTGTGGGGTAGCCAATCAGACCTCAGAGCGACTCCTCGCTCTGCATCACATCCTGACCTGTGTATCGTTGGACACGCCCTGCACAGGGACTGAAGAAGGCCAGTGGGATTACAGATTACGAGGCCTTACCGAGGATTTAAGTTGGTACTGTTTACTCCTTAAGGAAGCGAACATAAGACAATTCCATCCTCTCTGTTGTGGTAACACACATTCACAAGGTTGAGGAGTAATTTTCTATTCAGATTTTTTAACCTAAATTTGATAAAAGAAATTGATGTTTGCATCTAAGCATGGATGCTGAGTCACAAATTTGCTCGAGTTGATGTTTACAATATGCAACATGCACATTCTAGTGATAATTCGTGTTGCTCATCAGTGGATTCCTATGCAAATCCAAACACACAGATACAAAGAAACCTAAAAAACTCTTAATAAATCTTGAAACACTTCTTTCAGTGAATTTTTCTTTTTCATTTAGATTTTTGGAATGTTTTTCTTCTATGTTGTGACTTTCTGCAAGTTAATACACATTGAAAAAATATTATTCCTATGTTTTATATGCAATTGTAACTATGTAAAGCATGAAGTGTCCTTTTTTGTAAAATAATAAAAAAATTTTATCACGTTACCATTTACATTAATTGTGCCTTTTTCAGAATGATTATTCCTTTTTTGACATTGAAAAAAGATAAGCTAGACAAGACTGAATTGTGAGCGGGACTGTTGCCACAGAGTTACTCTGGGCTCCGATAGCAAACATCATGCTCCAATGTGACCACTGGAGCGAGAAGAACCTCCACTGCATACGATCAACGATCCGACCTCTGTGATCTGTTCTCTCTGGCGCTCTGAATCCCTTTTGTTGGGTTCAAATTTTCGCCAGACCTCGGAGATGAGTTTTTGCGAAGTTGGAGCTATTAACGACCTAAATTATAATAAATAGCAGGTTATTGCGTGAACCTATGTGAGTTTGGAGTTTCGCAAGGTATTTATTGTAGATGTATATTGGTTAACATTTGATGAGCTTAACCCAGCAAGGAGAAGTTAATTTGATCATTGTAAAACAAAGTCATACGGCTGCCTAATTGATACAATAAAGTTCATTAAAAAGAAAAATATGCGTGAATAAACATCTTTATTTTTTTGGAAACATAAGTACCTTAAGGGCTGCACGGTGGCGCAGTGGTTAGCGCTCTTGCCTCACAGCGAGAAGGCCCCGGTTCGACTCCCGGCTGGGACCTTTCTGTGTGGAGTTTGCATGTTCTCCCCGTGCATGCGTGGGTTTTCACTGGGGACTCCGGCTTCCTCCCACCGTCCAAAAACATGCTTCATAGGTTAATTGGTGACTCTAAATTACCCCTAGGTATAAATGTGAGAGTGAATGGGTGTGATTGAGGCCCTGCGACAGACTGGCGACCTGTCCAGGGTGTACCCCGCCTTCGCCCATCAGTAGCCGGGATGGGCTCCGGCACCCCCGCGACCCCGAAAGGGACACAGCGGTCAAAAGATGGATGGATGGATAAGTACCTTAAAAACCTTCAGGCAGTAATTATCAACCTGCGATTTTGCTGTTCTTTATATTCAACATTAACATGCTACATCGCATATCCTCTCATCATGAATTGGTGAGGAAGGCAAGCTTCTGTGAGAATTTGGTTAATTGTTTTTTCTACCAAATCCCCCTTGTCAGAGTGTGGCCTTCGGCTGAGCCACTTTCATGACAGATTCTCGTCTCGAAGCCACTTTTGTGTTTTGCCGACTGTACGCTTCGGGGCATTGTTGGTCTGGGAGGTCCTTCAGACTCGAGTGGATGTGATCTGAAGTGTTCTTCAAGTACTTCTTGTGTTTGCCTGCAGCTGCCTCCAAACAGGTTAAAACAAAGGTTCAACCAAGCCCCACTGCTTTTCTTTTTGTGTGAAGCCTTTAAGTTATAAAACGTGAAAATTGAGCAGAAATAAGGATTTAACCCCATTTAAACGTAAAGGAGTAAATTCAATTTCTTTAAAACTTTGAAAGCTCCTCTAGATTTGTAGCTTAAGTCTTTATTTAAACTCCCACTCAATTTTTTTTATTGTAAAATTGTTCCCAGTGATCTTTTAATCATGACTGTGCAGTTTTTAAAGCCTGTGTTGTTTTTTTAGGACATATATTCAGTAGGGCATCAGGAGCTCAAATTTGATTCTGGTTTGTGGGTAGAACTGCTGGTGCAAAGGTTAGCTCTTCTAATTTTCCCATAAGCTCTTTGTTTACACTCTCTCCTGCTAGCTTATAGCATCTTGCAAGCCCAAACTAGGCCCAAGCTAACATTAGCGTAGCCTTAAAATAGCTACCAATATCAGAGCTATCCAGCCGTACAATTTAGAGCCAGGTGTCAGCTCAGACGAGGAAAATAAAGACGTTGGTGGATCTAATTGTCTGCAGGTGGAAGATTTAGAATTCTAGTGAAGATGGGAGATAAAGTCGTGTCACAAATTCAAGGTTTTTTAAACCGTGGATGTTTGTCTGCTCCTCAACACAACATGTAAAAAAAAAAAAAATTAGAAATGCAGTTTTAATCTTAAATTATTATATATGTGTCTTCCATTATGAGAAAACAAAGTTAAAAACTGCAAAAACTTTATTTTTGTTGGAGTGGGTCTTAAATTTATCAGTAAAATTAAACAGAAACCCTAAGCTAAGCTATGTGTGGAGCTGTCTGCAATACTAATCTGATTAAAATAAATGATATTTCATGAGAAGACCTACCTCCTTAAACTATACAATAAACACTAAATCACTAAAATCTACTTAAAAAAACTGCGTCATTTTTAACTCCACTCCAAGATTAAAAAGGGACAAACTTTTTGCTGAATTATGAAGGAAGTGAAAGAAAAGAAAAATAGAACTCTGAAAAAAAATGGGTTCAAATTAAACCACTATAACCCAGAAATTTGTATTGCTCCAAAAAGTAACCCAAAATATTCCACAATGAATAATCCAAGAATTGGTTTGGAGAACTAACCCGTGTATAAAAAAAAATATTTAAGAAAATTATTAAAAAATTAAAATTAAATATAAAAAAAAATCAGTTTTATGAGGTTACCTATAAGAAAATAAGTCCAAAATATCTGAAAATGTGGGTCTACACATCCTTTTAAGTTAATGTCAGAGCTTGCAGTGACGCCTGTCTTCCACCAGAGGAGTATCTTGCCACATGAACTTCTCTCCTTGAGCACCCTGCAGAAGAATTCTCCTTTGAATTCATAAACCTTGATAAAATGCAAAAATAAAAAGGCTGTGCAGTCTTTCTATTTGCCATGGATAATGATATATCAGTGAATTCTCTAATGTTTTAAGTTGTGTGCAGAATGGGATTTGTGGGATCTGAAGCCAAATGCTCCATGTTCCAGATAGGAGAATGACTCAACATGATAAATCTGATCCACCCAAGTCTTCTCCTGCCATGAATACAAATGTGTGAACCACACACTCAATCCGTCTTTTCAAAATGAAGAGATGACAACTTAGTTTTAGCTTGTAGGTCTTCAAAGTTCATCTTAAAATTTATAAATGCTGTGTTGCTGATATGAAAATCATGTTTTTTTTAACACTACATGCACCAATAATCACATTGCACATATATATCAATAGTTTCTCACACTTTTTTTTACAAATGACATTTGATAGCATTATGTATTTACTTTTTTTACAGTCCTTTTGCTGATTTATTTCTAAACCTGTATTGACTCATGTGGCTATTTGCTAAATAACTGCAGTCACAAGGCAAAGGCAGCTGAAACAGTGAGTGGTAAGAGTCTAACAAATGCAAACTGACTGTGTGAATAATTCATCCGCCTTTGAATTGTTTTTCTTTAAAGGCTTATGCGGATGGGTTCTGCTTGGAAAATAGCAAGAGAAGCAAGAAAGAAAGAGAAAGAAAGAAAGAATTTTGAGTTTCAGAGCACCTTCAATGACCAATCATCAATACACAAAACAAATATTCACATCACAGTAAAGAACAGTCAAGGAAACTAATTCTAAAGCCTTAAAGAGTCTTTGCTAACAAAACATAGAACATTTCGTACAGCCCACATATAACCAAAAACATCAACCTGTCTGCCATAGCCATATCCCCCACCTTTCCTAAGCAGCAAGCATGCAGTATCCAACGATGGGATACCAAAACTGGCATTTAAACCGAGAACACTAAGCTGTCCTCAGTTTAAGGGCACCACACTGGCTGGAATGTCAATTAATCCCTGACTGCCTTCCTCAACCGGAAGGTAGAGGACTGTGGCCCTTAGCCAATGGTGACCAGACCAAAAGAAATCCACCAGTCTTCTGTATCATTGTAATGAGTCTGGGAGGAGTAGGCAACACCATCGTACTAAGCCAAAGTGTCGCATTAAGCAAATTATTGCCAATAAGAACTCTACCCTGGAAGGAAAGCCGAGGTAGCAGGAATTTCCATTCAGACAGTCTGCCACACATGGTCTCCGCTGCACTCTCCCAATTCTTTTGACAAAAAGTTTTTGTGTCCAAAAATATACCCAAACCTTTCATCCCTTCAGTCCCCCAGACAAGTTATGCCGTGTTATTAGTGCCTTCATTTTTAAATGTTTATTACAGTGTTGCTTTTGTTTGCAGATTTTGGCCCAGCGCCTCGTTGGGGATAAACAGGGGAACCCCCAAAACTATGACTCGCACCTGCAGGTACTCCCCGCCCACCGTCAAGCTGTTCGTAATCAGCTCCACAGCAACACTTTTTTCCTTCAGAAGCACAATCATTCCTTTGTTCAAGCAAGATACATAGGGCAGATGTTCATGGCACACCAGACCCACCACAACCAACAAGACCATCTCCACAGACAGCAGTGGGTTGGGCTGGACGTGGGTAGGACATAGGATAGGACATAGTCATAGACTTCAATTTAGAAATAAACAGCTAACACTGTCATTGTATTTGTCAGAATAACCATTTTTGCTCCGCTGCTTTGTTTTAAGATGTTTTAGATAATCCTAACAATAGTAATATAGTTTTCCATTGTATATTTTTCGTATTGCAAATAATTCCATTTTTAAACCAACCAATCAGATCTATGAGGCCAAATCAGGATCATTTTAAAGTGTATGAAAAACCAGATTGTAAATGGAAGAATGGTGGCTGAATTGACCTTGTTTGGTTGGGTCCAGAAAAGTAAGCCATTTTCTATGGGTGATGTCACACTTACTCAGTCCAGTTCTCATATAGAGTCAAAGGATAACAGTCACACATCACTTTTCTACTGAGCAGGACCCAAAGTACATGGAAAGACAAGCATGGCAATAGTCATAGGTCACTGCAGGTGCGTGCATATTCACCATGACATTTCTAGAGGAACAGAATTTGGACGGTCTGGTGGTTTATCGGAAATTGGTCACCAGGACCTTAAAGAGCACACCTGTTGCCGCTTTTGCTGAACAGGGGAGGAAGTGTGCATTTGTCAGCTGCACTTTCATGGTCCTGTGAACTTGAAGATTCCCAGCCTGTGATGTAATCTTTCCTGAAATGTGCACCTCCAAGGATGCAGGATAGACCAGATTTAAAGGAAGTAAGCAACAAAGCAAATAAAATGAAACATTATTGATAGAAAAGTATTTACAAAACATTGTTCGTCAGTATATATATATATATATATATATGTGTGTGTGTGTGTAATGTTTAAGGCAGAAACAAACCTATACATATGTATATATGGAACCTACACACACATATATATAATAAGAGCATTGATGCTTGACATGAAATGCCACTGTCATTCTTGTGGAGTCTTATAGTGCATTCACACCAAACGCAATTCACGCAGCGGAGGTGGTTAGTTTCAATTTTAAGTCAATGATACAGACGCGAATTGAGGTGATTCAAAGTCCTGCGGCACTATTGGAGCAATGAGCACGGCGCTAAGGTCTGGCAACACTCCTTTCGGCTGGACCTGAATTGCTTCCCTACACCTCTGGCTCCTCCCTAATGCTCCAACTCCAGAGCTACGCTGCAGAGGCATTTAAACCTTTAGTGGTGTCAGATGGTGTCATGTATTTTCGATTGGCGACTATTGATGACATCATCAAGTGGTAGTAACATGGGAATTCGAAGACACTTTCCAAATCTCTCCACTTGAAAGGAATAAATGTAGATATAAGGAGTAGCCGTAGGGGTAGGGAAACAATTCAGATTTGTTCTTACTTTTTATATCTTCACTGGAAAACTTTCAAATCCTCTGGGAAATGCTCCTCACACACCATAGATGCTACTCTCGGTTTGAAATCTACATTTGCATAAGTCTGTCAGACTGATTCTGAGACAGCTTTCTATTAGGTAACCGATGATCTATGACAGACCTCTGATCACCACAATCAGGAAATGGAAGGAAATAACTGCAGTGTGTTCATCTGTAGAATGAAAAATCAAGTTCGAACAGACATTTTTTTTCTCACAAAGAATGGCAAGAGAATGTATGCAGTTGTAATAAAAGATGTGAAATGCTGAAACCCCACTCCTATAGGAAGTGTGAAAATTGGTATTCTTCCTCTTTTGTTGTCAGACTAGAGATTTCTGAATGTCTAATGCAGTTTCTTTGGTTGTGAAACCAGAGGCACCTAACTTTAACATTATTATTTCAGGCTCCCCATGAAGATATCTAGACGTTTTCTATTAAAGAATCCAGTCACATGGGGCTACATATTTATCCACTGTTCATAGCTATTGTTCTGGGTGTGAATGGGCTTTTCATCTTTTTATTGTTTATCTCCCTCAATCCATTTTCAATCTTGATTCAAGCATTCTAGTCTCCAATACAGGTTAATTTCTTAATGAAATGACTTGGGTAAACTTAAAGATAACATAATGTTTCCTTTATATTTATTTTGCCAAAATATGTTTGCGCACAAAAAAAAAGCAATATATACTTTCATCATCATAACATTAATTTTAGAAAAAACTATTACTAGTTTTTACACGTTTCTATTATGGTGAACAGAAATAAATGTAAATTGTTTTGTTACTCGTTTGTGCTGTATATATTCATGCAAAATTTTCGATTTAATATTTATGGTGGATGATTCGATTTGGTTAATTTTGAACGATTCGATTCACTGACCTAAAATGGATCCAGGACATATTTATCCAAAACTTCCACCAGTGCGACTCAAAGATAAATACCTGGTACTGAGTACAAGTGGCTGAAATGAGTTTCCTTCAGAGGGTGGTTGGGAACCCCCTTAGAGACACGGTGAGAAGCTCGGATACAGAGGCTCGGAGTAGATTGGCTTCTGCTCCGCATTGAAATGAGCAGGTTGAAGTGGCTCAGGCATCTGATCCGGATGCCTCCTGGATGCCTCCCTGGAGAGGTTTTCGGGCATGTCACACTGGACGGTGGAAGACCCAGGACACGCTGGAGAGACTACGTCTCTTGGCTAGCCTGGGAACACCTCGGGTACCCCCAGAAGAGCTGGAGGAAGTGAACGGGGAGAGGGAAGTTTGGGCATATTTGCTTGGATTGCTGCCCCCGCGACCCGGTCCAGGATGAGCAGAAGAAGATGGATGGATAGGTTCCATTCAATTCTGCCTAAAACATTACACCCCCATATTTATATATATATATATATATATATATATATATATATATATATATATATATATATATTCATCCTCCTAAAGCTCACAGTGCTGTGGTAAAGTCATGTCAGCTACAATATAGAAGCACAATTAAAACTCAATGAACCAGGTAAGAGCCAAGAGTCACCTGGGAAGCTGAAGTTATGAGAGTTTATATAGGACAGATGAAGTTGAAGAAACGTAACAATAAAAAACTTGAATCCTCTTACAGTAATTGTAAAACTACTGGTGTAAAAGTAAAACATGCTAAACATTGGTAAATATGTTCTATTGCATTTTGAGTTTTTTTTTTGTCAATACTGTATTGCAACTAGGGATGTCCCGATCCGGTCATGTGATCGGATGTTCTATGTACGTTTTTAATGATAAAAGAAGGTTAATGAAATATATATCTAAGGGACAACACAAATCTGTTGATTCAATTTGTTTATGTTTTAAATGTGTTACAAAAGTATCGGATCGGGACTCGGTATCAGCAGATACTCAAAATCGAAGGACTCGGAATCGGATCGGGCCCAAAAAAACCTGATCGGGACATCCCTAATTGCAACTGTACAACTTATTACACTAACAAATATTCATTTAGCTTTTAAAACAGAAACATTTTTTGTAAAGACAAAGGCAGGAGGAAACTTTGAACAGTAGATTTGATCACGTATCAATACCCTTTTTAAAATTTTTTTTTACATTTTTTGACCATAAACGTTTATCAGTGGAGCCAAGAATGGAAACCAATCAACCTCTTTTAGTGCTGTCCACACTCAACACCCAACTGCTGTGTTATTTTTAGGCTTGTAGGGCTTGGTATTCACAAAGAAAAGGTAATTTATTTAAGCCTTGTATATACATTTTGGAAGCTTTTCTGGAATGCTTGTTGGCAATATTTGTATTGCATTATAGTTATCAGCACTAGTCATACCCTTTAGCCTCCATCCAAGATGCTTTATTTTTTTAAACTTTTTTTCAGTTCTTATTGTTAGCTTTAAGTGGATAATTACTTGGATGTGTAAAAAATATAAAAAAATTAATATGGTCATTATGGTCATAGACAGTCATTTTCACTGGCTCCTTACCTGCTAAGAAAAGGATCTATCACATAGCCAGAATACATAGATTTCTACCGGCTTTATGCACCAGATTCTTCCCTTTGTAGCATCTGTTATTGTAAATGTAAACCACCTTTTCAATTTCAACCCTCTATCTGCTTTAGATTCCATTCATTACCAAGTGTCTGACACCGAAGCAAATGCATTCAGTGCACAATGCCTCTCTTTATCCCTGCCTTTTATTTGCACAGCCTGACTCCTATGGCAGGTTCATAGTTGTTGCACTCCGTGGTCCGGTGGGGCCGAGGAAAAGCATGACCTGCCAGATGCCACGGATGCCTCTTATCACACCCTGCGTGTTCACAATGTTGGTCAGGACACGGCAGCTCCCTGATCATACTATGTGATAATCATTTGTGTCAACTGGCCATAACCCCAAGGTGAGCTCCAACTCGCCTGTGTCAATGCAGACGCAAAGATGTGGAACAAGGCTTAAACATGATCAAAGCGCAGAGGCAGGAACGTGACGAGCAAGCAGAGGCTTGTGCAAAGAAGCTTCAATGCCACATTAAACCCGTCTGTCTGAATCCGATGAGACATTTTTATCTTATAGGTCAGTGCCTTTGTGGGCTTTTGAGAAAGGAATTTTTTTGATGAAATAATAGCGTGAAGGTTTTACATGAAAATGATGCTGTGAATGCTGAAATAGCTCAAACGGTTGTAGCTGGAAATGCCTCCATCCACTACAGAAGACTCAAAGAATTGAACTTAAAGCACATCTGTTTGCAGAATCTGTCATAATGAACTGAAAAACAAACAAAAATACAAAACCAACTGGAGGGTGTTTCTTGACTTAGTTAAATGTGGCACACCTCTCTCGCAGTGAAAAGCCAACTGTGCAGCCTTTGTTTATCTGTAATCATTTTCATCCCACAGTGTCAGCGGGGAGTTGATTTTTCTGCATGCCAAAAATCCCAAGTAGCCATCTGGATTAACTCTCACTCAAATTTGTTCAATCACAAACAAAGGAGTGCTGAGAATTAGAGTTAACAGCAGAGAGGTGTCTGGGAGATTCCTTCCAGGCTCGGAGAATACTTCTGCAGCCAGAAACATCAAAGTCTTAACTTTGAAGCTACGTTCACACCGGGCTAAATAACGCATAATCAACTGACCAGTGTCAATAGAAAGTCTATGTAAATACGTGTAAATACACATTTTGGGCTTCTGCAGTCAAATCTCTCACATTCAACCATCACTACTCAAGTTTTTTAGTCCGATATTGGGCTTTAAGTACAAAGCGCACGGCTATTGAACATGCATTAAGCGTTAAACCAGTTGAACTTTGAACAATTTGGGACTCGGATTTGGTAGTTTGGACGTTTGGATAGTCTTCCTTTAAATTCACAAAAGTGCCAACAATTTGAGAATTGATAACGGAAGAGAAATTAATGATGACAGTTTGTATCTGGCCGGGTTCATCATATGACACCAAGGCTTTTTGTAAATCAGAATAAAGCTGTAACAGAAAAAGCCTGGATCGAGATTCACGAGATTTGCAGTGCTTGACATTTTGCAACTAGCCTCTTCCAGCTGTGAGTATAAGGTAGCAACAGTCTAGTGTGAACACCATGTACTAAAATCGTATTAGATCAGAATCAGAAGCAACTTTATTGCCAAGTATGGATAAGTATGAGGAATTTGTCTTGGTGATGATGGTTCCCAACGTGCACCAACACACCGAGGCAGCCATACGCGGCGCCAAGCACAGGAAACGAACAAATGCAATGCACACAAAAAACGCACAAAAAATGTACAACAAACAAACAACACAAATCTACATGCAAGCATGGGAGATCAACAAAGTCCAAAAGGAGCTCCTGGTGGTGGTTTCCACCCCTGCTTTTTCCTCAGTGGTTGTCATTGAAGGCGAGTGACGGGAGGACGAACTGGAGGACCGTTAAACTACCTACGGGATTTCAGCGGCCTGTTTGTCGTTGGCCTGGTTAAAGTTCAGCTTGCCGCCTCCTTTGTCCGCCGTCCCTTTTTGGTCACCGCGATCTGGCTGCCCACGCCACCGGTGACCGAACTCGAAGCCGATCCGGAGCTCCCCCACCTGGCAGCGTGGCAGGACGTCTGGGATCCTCTCGACCACAAACGTACCGGCCCCTTTGCGATCGGCCGGTCCGACTCTGAGGAAGGTGCACAGCTCCAGGGGCCCGAGGGCGGCCCGCTCTGGATCCGTCAGGTGGCTCCCGTCCGGGCTGCGGGCCGGGGCATTGGAAACGCGAATACAAGCCATCAGCGCTCTCAGTATTTCCAGAGTTGGGAGCAAAAAGTTGAAAAATAAATCCACCAGAGTCATTTGTTAAAGAACGCCCGTTTAGATCTTTCTTACACGTGCGTCACATGGCCATATATAACTCATAGTGTTCACACTTGACAAGGAAAGTGAGGCTCCTTCATCATTTTCTTTTTATACTGTTTACTCAACAGATTCTCATCCTCAAGTTCTCACAAACTGATGGCACACACTGACCTAGTACTGGTACCCCAACCCAGTACTGGTTCACATCCGGTACCGCATCTGGTGCCAGGCTAGAGTACTGGACTTCCCAGTTCCTGTTCGCGGCCTGGAGGTTGGGGACCTGTGATTTAAAGGGAACAGCCAGCACATCAAAAAATGATGAGTTGGAGACACCTAAAATGACAGAAAGTGATGTGGAGGGGGCCTTAACCAAACATCAACAAGTGGCGACTTGGGAGTGAGAATGTGTTGGTTTACTACAGTTGGAAGAGGCTTGGTAATGATGAAACTGTGCAAATCATGCTCAAGCTTTTACTTGAGCAGCTCTATGCTGATACGTAATTCAGGCGGGGCACAAACTGCAATTATGAATTTCTCCTCCATGATCAATTTTCAAACAGTTGGTGCTTCCGTGGATGAAAACGCACATCATTTCAAGTGCCACTGCAATTTAGAGTCCCTGATTGGTAAAAACCTGATTTCACTTTCAACATGAGTTCAGTGACATGTCTTGCATCTGAAGCCTGAAAATTTCTGTAAAAACTTGCATAGCGACATGTGAACGTGGAAGCTCAAAATGTTTAAGTTGCATAGACTTTCATTGCAAGTAGCTGCTTGAACCAAGAGGACCTGGTTGCAGACAATTGATGGCAGCTGAAAATCATAAGCCAAAAGTGGAAATTCCACAAGATTTCAGAGGTGTAGCCACTTTTATTAAAACTTGTAAACGTGAATTGGAGAAAAGCAGCTTTGATCCGATACATAATACTTTATATTAATACCGTGTTGCTTATCGGTGAAAAGCCTCTTTTAAATGTTGTTTAGCAGCACAAAGCCGCTTTACTCTGAAGATGAGCTAATTCACATTGATCGTGTAAGGAGTTACGGTATGTCAAAGAGCATTGTAAGTTTGACAGAAACACCTCAGGTGGTAAAGGGTAACCAAGCCCTAAATCTACTTTTTTTGTCTGTTGACTTCTATAAATGGGGCTTTCAACGTGCTGTCTGTTGGTCATTGTTAATTTTTTGACCAAATTACAATAAGCTTGATTCATTGTTGAAAATATAGTCAAAACCGTCTGTGTGCTGCCCCCTACAGGTTGAATCAATGTATTATATTTGAATTTCATGATTGGTCAAACCATTTAAGTCACACGCCATGATCTGCATCTCCAGTAATGATAACAGCCCTATTCCCAACCCCCACCCCTCTGACTAGATTTTTAAATTTTGGCTGTGGGTGGAGTCGGCCTCCAACTTCCCTGTTTGGTACCCTTTAAAGGCTCAACATTTCAAAAGCAAAAAACGTATCTCTTAGGGTCGCCAGTTATATTAGCCTTTTTCGACCAAATACAAGAGTATTTTTCTAACGGAATGTGTGGCCTGTTAGGTGGTGTCAGTTGATGCTCCGGCTGTAGACTTCCTTCCAGCTAATGATTTTCAGTCGGCATCTTGTCTGCAACCAGGTCCCTCTCACTGAAACGCACGTTGCAGAGGGCAGTGTGACCATAGCTTTAGTTTGGCTCTATTATCATAGGTTTCATTGACATTGCTCCACTGAGAACCCAACTGCACACTGACCAGTGGGTAGCACAACCTCCTTCCTCATGTCTGAGACTTTTAGGTATCTTAAAGACAAAACAAGTTCATTTCTACCCTTAATATTTAATGGTGTTACAAGCACTTTGACCCAGATTGTCTTAATATTTTCCATTCTTCACGTTTGATAGAACCTGTCATGTATCGATTCACCATGCATTCATCCGTGTATCCTCCTATGAGCTTAATAATAAGTAATTGTATTACAAAGTGATTAGACCAACTTAAATGAACTCAATGAAAGACACGTTCATCAAAAGCATTGCTGCTGAAGTAGGCGCCATAAATTCTAATCATGCATTAAATGTAATTGCTTTAACTACTCGGGGTACTTAGTTTGTTATGAATTATTCCATAAAGATGAATCAAAGCATCCACTGTCGCTGCTGACCTTTGAAGCTTAAAACTTGGTTAAACTGCTAATAAAAGCCCACGAAAAGTCTGATCTCATAAACAGCGCACTGTAGTCGCACAAAAAGAACCTGACAAAAACAAGCACGGCAATAGAGAAAACTTGGAGAAATGTTTTACTGTAATAAATGGCTTTATCGCTTAAAAGAACATGACATATGCAAAAAAATCTCAAGAGGCATTTTTATGCTGTTTGCATACAGCCTCTCTTTCATGTGCAATTGTAGATCAACTCTCTTTGTTGCGTTATCTCTGTGCCTGCGGGGTTTAGCACGCTTTCATCTCTTAACAATGTTGCTCACTCCAAGTCTCGGATGTTAATTTTTGCTGATTGCTTGCTTGGGAACATTCAGTCTGGTTACCCCTTGTGTTGGTACTTATGTAAATGACTTAATAATTAGATTACTTTCCTTCAGGTATCAGAGGAAAGCTGAGACAATGACAGCTGGGACTGTACACTAATTGTTGTGGGTGAAGGAGAACTGAGGAATATTTCAAGAAAGCATCCCAATTGTATTGTGGTTGACTAGTTTGGTTGAACAGATATTGTTTTTTAAAAACAGATTCAATTTAAGAAACGTAAAAATTTAAAGTTGATCACTTTAAGTATTAAAAATGTAACGTTCAAGCATGTTTTTTCTTATTCAAATAGTTTTTTTCCCCCTTTTAGACTAACCCGGTGATCAATCGGACAGCCTGGGTTTGTTAAATGAAGTGTTTCAGACAGGAGGAGACAAGATCATAAACAACAAACAATGTTAAGTGAAGCCTCAGTGCACATTGGCCATTTAGAAAGGCTGAACTAACAGATCAAGCCTCTTTGTGAACCAGGGAGTACACACAGCACGCAACGGTGACAGTCCGACACTTGCAAGGAATCCAATTAGCATTACACGCAAGAAAGAGCTGCATTTCAGATGATTAATTTGTATTTGGCGCCTCTGATTTGAAGAAGTAAAAGACTGTAACACATGCAAGGACTGTTGTCCATATAGGGCAGAAGGTTGAATGAATGAATGAATGAATGAAATGGTTTATTTCAAGCAATCAGGTCATAATACATACATAACATATCACTTAATAAATCACAAGTTGATCACTTGAAAGGGAGTGGAAGGAAGCGAACTTATATAATCCCACCCCGACTCGACCATTTTCTCTACATGAATTATCAATATCCGGTTCAGGACTTAATATCAAATATTAATAAAATCAGGCTATTAAGGATCATTGAAATCATTAATGTCATCAAGTTTCAAAGCATCCACGACAAATCATTTATATTAATCAGTAAAGAAAAGTAATACCATAGTGATTGTAAACTTTTCAGTAATCATTACTGCATATTACATAAACAGTAATCTAATATTCTCTTAGAAAAAAAGACACTTTGTGCATGAATTATGATAATACAAAAATAATTAAATCATCTTCATTTGCTAATGCAGTAAAGGTCAAGATATTCTCGTAAAAAGAAGACAATTAGTGCAGATTGTATTAATCAAATAATTATTATTAAAAAAATATAAAAATAAAAATTTAAAAAAAGTAAAAAAAAGTAAAAATTACCTTCATTAGTTTATGGAGAAAGAAAAAATCAAAATATTCTAATAAAAAAAAATACAATTAGTGCAGATTGTTTTCATTAAAATCATTATCATAAAAAAAATAAGTTGAAAAGAAAAGGATAAAAAATTACAAAATAAAATAAAAATTTT
Source organism: Oryzias melastigma (assembly GCF_002922805.2). Lineage (NCBI taxonomy): Eukaryota > Metazoa > Chordata > Actinopteri > Beloniformes > Adrianichthyidae > Oryzias > Oryzias melastigma. The sequence goes on from NC_050533.1 coordinate 21,341,295, forward strand.
TTTTTTTTTTAATCAGAATCAGTGCTACATCACTGCTTAGGAACAAGTTTAAGGCCACGTAACGGTTCTTCTTCGGTACGTGCCTTTTCTTGACGGAAATCTTCCACGCATCCTCCTCTCCAGGAGATCTTGGCGATTATCTCGTTGTTCGTTACGTGCCTTTTCTTGACGGAAATCTTCCACGATTTGGAGCAGTGGTGTTAGCTTAGCTTCGAGCGCCAGCAGAGCTTCAAGCTTAGCATCACGCAGAAGAGAAGGGGTTAGCCGAGACTGGATGTCGGCTAACGCGGTTTTAACCTCTGCCAGATCAGCTTCAAGATTTTTCTTCGGTGCCATGTCAACTCTCCTCGTTGCGGTAGTTGTTGCTGTAGCTTGGTGATTAAAGTCGCTTTTAGGCAACTTTTAGGCAACTTTAAAAAACTTTAAGTTAAGGAGAGCTGGAGACACACGTCTGCTCGTGACCCGGAACCGGAAAAAAAAGTAATATTTTTTTGGCTTATTCTTTAATTTTCTTCATCATAGCAGTTTACATTAAATATTTTCATGCTCCTAGTTTGTTGGCTATTTACTTCTTAACCATTTAGTATCAGAGCTGTTGCAAGTGACAGCTAAATAATGCACATACTTTGAGCTTCTGTAACCCTTCAACTTTTTACACAACTGACTTAATGCCAACGGGTTCTGACATGGAGAATAGTCTCTGGTTCCCCAAAGTGGGGCCCGTGGGCCACCAAAGGCTATCGTTTGGCTCACCAAGTTGTGGCTGTGGAAGCCGTGGAGTGTTTAGTTAAAACATATTATTCATTTCCCACTGATTCTCTATTATGTTCCAAAACTCTAGAGCTGTAATATACTTTCAGCCTCCAGGTGGCGCTGTTGGCACTGTCTTTACCTTTACCACAAGTGAGTCATCCTGGTTTTTTTTAATGATATTTCTTATTTTATCCATTTATTTCATGACGTGCCAAAAAAATATTGTATTTGGCCCGCGGAGTGGGATCCCATTTAGATTTTGACCTGTAGAGCAAAAAAGTTTGGGCACCCGTGATTACTATGTTGAAATGCAGCACTTAAAAGTGCCAGTTGATTTACGTTGTGTCAGCACGTCACTAAAGTGTCATTTATCAGCATAAAGCTGCTTCTCTCTGCTTAAGAATTCAATTGTGTAAATGGTTGAAGAGCTACGGTAATTCAAGGGACATCAACATGGAAACAAAAGCTCTGGTGTTAAAGGGTTAAATCCTTTTGTTTTTGCTATTTTTGCTCCCTACATGGTACTGATTTTCAGCCTCACTGCCCACTCTGACACTATGTTGATCTGTTCGAACACTTTTTTGCTCAGTTTTACTCCTTCATTAGATTACTTTTTTTAAATTATTTTTTTATTGTCAACTGAATTCTGAACATTCTGACCATTTATGGAAGTTCTACTTCCATAATGTTTTCATGCGTTTTTGAACCTGTAGTGGTCTTATTTTTTATGTTGATCTTAATCCTTGATGTTGCCTGTATGTTTAAACCTTCATGACTGATAGCCTATGCATTTCCAAAAAGATCTTTTTTTTTTTTTGCCCCAACTATCTGATCCTGTTTCATTGTACTATGTCATGAACCAGATATCTTACTTTATGTGCTTAACTGTGTTTCTGGTCTTTAACGTTGCCTAAAAAAAACTATGTCTTGCCTTGTTTGGCCGACCCCGGTGTCTGCTAGTGTTTTACTCAAGCTACGTTCAGACCGCCCTTGGCAAGGCGCATTCAAGCAATCAAGGTTCAAAACTCTTGTGTTCACATTTTACTGCACGTTTTTATGACATTTTTTGGGAATGCGGATTGAAAGTTAAACCAGGTCAAAGTTGGACAAGTCAGGGACTCGAATTTATTAATGGCATTTCATTCACAGAAGTACCAACTGTTTGAAAATTGGTCATGAAGGAGAAAATAATAATTGTGGTTTTTGTCTGGACAGAATTCTACGACACCAAGTCTTTTATATATCAGAAAAGAGCTGTAAAAGAAAGAGCAAAATTCACCAGATTTGCACTGCTTTGAGATTTCACACTTACCCTCTTCCAACTGTAGGTGGCAGACATGCACTGGTAAACAGTAGAAAAGGAAGAAGAAGCCCCTCCCTGCTTGTCAAGTGTGAACATCATTGGCTAAACACACATTCAAGTAAAGTATGTGTGTCAAGCTTCTGGGCCTGAAGTTCTGCTTCACTGACTGTCAGGCAAACCTCTCCTTCGCATTAAACCTCTTCAGGGCCTACTTTAATTTATCCCTAGCACATATCATTAAAAATCTGTCCTTTTGTGATCGTTCCACATCTTACACCAATTTCTTGCATAGGTTCTTTAGCCTGAAGCTATCACTAATCACAGGGGACCATCTCCCTAATCAACAGCTCTCAGCCTGCAAAGATTACTGGTTTTTACTTATGTTTTTTAAAACTACAATCATCCATCAGGGTATAAACATCCCCGTTCATTTTGGAAGACATACTCCAATCTTTACCTTAAAGTGGATAGTAGTACTGGGCAGATCGATCCAAAATATCCAAAGTATCGATCTCAAGTTGGTATCGGATTGATACCAACCCGCAGATATCGATATTTCTACTTTTGTTTGAAACTTTTCGGTTTCAGTCAAAAATGACTCAGCTGAGTCACAAATAAATCAAACATTTTCATTTATTTTTGCATCATAGTTACTTGTTTCTTTTGGTTTGTAGACTGTTTTGAATTGATGTCTTCACTTTTTATTTAATTTCAAGATTTTTCTATTTTAATTAACCATTTTCTATTTAACAGAAAATATTGTCCTAGTTCTGTTTTTATGTGTATCAAATAATTAAAAAATGGAAACTTACAATAAACCAATCACAACGATTGAAAACCATTGAGATTTTGAGGTTTATGTCTCATACGAAAAATATCGATATTGGTACTGATATCAGCGACATTGACCGGTATCGGATTGATACCCAAACACTCAGTATCGCCCAGCTCTAGTGACTTAAAACTTTCCTCCCTGATAAAACTTACACTAAATGTTAGTTACCCTGCCACAGGCATTGACTGCTGGGGATTTTTTGTGATACATTTTCCCCATTCATGCATATGAGGAAATGTCAGTTTCTGTAACTGTTCTTCCTTCTGTCTTGTAAGTGATTCACTATTTGTTTCCTTTCTGTTCTTTCATCGTCCCGGTTACGTCCTTTTTTTTATTCCCATATTTTTTTTTTTTTCTGTTTATGTGTTTCTGAAAAATTAAGATAATTTGTCAGTTTAAACATTTGCAAAGGACAAAGGACGGCTTCAAAAGCCTGCTACCTCTCCTTGTGTCCCATCAGCTTTCAGCAACCTGATTTCCTAAACGTCCTAAACTGGATCAGGGTAACATATTTAAGAAACTTAAAAAAGGAAAAAAATTAAATCCCTCCAAGAGAAATTTTGTGAAGCTAACACTTCTTATTTCTTTTAAAAAGAGACAGAGATAAACAAAAGACTAATTTTAATGTGTTATTTACAAAATTATGTTTTTATCATTGGAATCTCATGAACGTGGAAAGCTACTGTTTAACAGGAGAGCTCCATATATCAGTCTGAACAGGAAATAGCAGACCTGGGCATGTAAATGAGAGTTCTAGAGAACATCCGAGAAAGACACTCAATACGTGACTGAGCTCAGTCTGTTGCCAGGAGGAACTGCTGATGGGCGAGAACAAAGTTTGATGAAAGAGACTGTCGTGTTGCACAGATCTTTAGTGAGACAAAGTTCCCTTTGCTGTTCATTCTCTGCAAGTAAAGCTTTAAAGATCCACTCCAATGAAAATTGTGTTTTTAACATGTGATATGTAAAGAAAAACTGTGTTTCTTGGTATTTCTTTATTCAAATCATTGTTCACCTTGAGCAAATGACAAAATTTCGTTTGAAAAAGATTTCAGGGAAACGCTGCGTTCATGTGGTGTTGGAATTATCAGAAAAATACGCCAGTTTTACTTGGAAATCACACATGAATATCAGAAAAGCAACAAACACAACATGAATACAGAATAACTTTCTGCACCTGAACAAAAATGAATTTATATGTCGTGCACCATCTGTGGGTAGACACCTGAACTACACGGAAAATAAAAAATCAATATGGGTAATAAAAATAGTTTATTCCAGTTTGGTGGGCCACATTACACAGTTTAACGGGCTGCATATGCCGTAGTCTACCCACCCCTGGTCTAAGGTGTCCCTAGGTGTACATGTGCTCAGCTAGTCCGTCTTAGAGGGGTCACAGGAACTGCTTGGACCAAACACCATCACTTCTGATTTTTGGTTGTTAAAACCCAAAAAACTGAGGGCCATCCAATTTTTTATGTCATGAAGACAAGACAGGAGGGTGTTATAGAGGAACCTTTCTTGTTGATGGGAACATAAATTGACTATCATCAGCATAACAATGGAAGGAAACTCCATGTTTTCTAATGATAGAGAAAAAAGAAGGGGTTCTAAAATCGAGCCCTGGGGAACCCCACAAGACAGAGGCGCTGTTGCAGATGTAAAACCAGATAATCTCACACTCACAGTTCTGTCTGCCAGATGTGATCTGAACCAATCAAGAGGAGTACCGCAGATCCCTGCCACGTCACTAGGCCTGGACAGAAGGATGTTTTGCCCACAGTATTAAGTGCAGCAGATAAATCCAGTAAGACACGGACCACGCAAGATATCGTTAAAAACCCTCAACAGAGCAGATTCTGTACTGTGATGCTTTTACACTTCCAGGACTTTGTTCCTAACCAGAAAAGATTGCAGCTGTGTGTAGACGACCCTATCCAAGACTTTTGACAACAATAGTGTCTGTAGAGCAGCAGTAGTTCATCAGGAGCTTGTGTTTGGTTTAGGGACAACCATTGGTGTGGAGCAGAGGTCTGCAACCTGCGGCTCCAGAGCCACATGCGGCTCTTTTACCCCTCCAGAGTGTCTCTATGGCTAAAGAAAAATAAAGTAATAGTAATTTTTAAAAGAAAGGGTTGCTAACTTGGCATTGATTTATTTATTTTAGTTAAGTTTATGGATGAGGTGAACATAGAGACTAAAATGGGTTTTCTATCCCTGTTGACATTATTAGGACCTGCTCTGCACTTACTCCAGAATACTCAAATACTAGGGAAACTTTGGTAAAAAGTCTGATCTTTTAGTAAGAAACGACTTAACACTTTGAGAAAATTAAAGTTTATCTTAATATTTATGCATTTATTCACGGCCAAAAATAAATATAATTCATATTTATTATAAAAATGACAAAGTAATGATGCAAAGTAGTATACATTTTTCCTAAAAGAGTTTTAAAAAAGGCTCCTATTAGGTTTTGATCAGTAACAAAAAGGCCTAAATGGCTCTAATACTGGCAAAGGTTGCAGACCCCTGGTGTAGAACAATACCGCCCCCCTTTCCCTTCTTGTTGCAAAGAGCTTGGAGTAGGGAGCCTGTGGCTCACCCAGTGTATTTTCTACATCACAAATAACATTTTTTCCAACGGCTTTAAAAAAAATAATTTCAATAAAGAATATTTTTAGCTTAATGTTCCTGATATTTGTCCTCCATCATCTGACAAATGCCACAAGAACATGTTAAAAACACAATTTCATCAAAGTGGGTGTTTTAAATAATTTCACACAACCACAACATGACAATTACCCTAACATCATCTCAAAAAGGCTGTGAAAATGGAAAAAAAAATCTGGCAGTAAGGAACAGAAATCATGAACTTGAATACAATGAGGCTAATTACCTGGCAGAGAGCAGCTCTGTTGATTGAAGACATAAATCTGGTGTGCAAATGTCACAGGGGAAGAGCAGGAGCAGAATATTTAAACACAGACATATGGAAAAAATAATCTAAAACATAAAACTGAGAGAAGTGAACAAAAGAGCAGAAAAAACAACAACTTTTTAAATTAGTTTTTCCCAAAATTAAATATTTAAACTAAATTGTATTCATTTTCTTTTCCGTTTTATACCATATAGAAGTCTTTTGATGCTTTGACAATGGCTTTTGTGTTTTTTTTTCTACTATACAGTTCTTGAATGTGAAGGTGTGAATAACACCCTGTAGAGAAGCTCACATAAGGACATCTCATGATTGTGATTCTGTCATCCTCCGGATTTGGATCAGATAGAGGATATTGTAACACATACATCGACAGACGAAACCATAATGTGCAGCGAATACTTCCCATTTATGAATGTCTGTTTGTTCAAATGTGGAATAGTTATAAAATATGTACGTCTTACAAGGGGTTTAACAAATGCATAAAAGAAAATACTTTTTTGTTTACATATGATTTCGGTTTCCTACAGGTCGGATGTTGCGGATGTCGGCGCCCAACAAAAGCCTACCGTACAGCGTCGCTTTAGTAATTCTCCCCGCCATTTGCATATAGATAGCATAATCAGACATCTCAAATGACATGACAGTTTGAAATTTTAGATTGCTCGAGTGTCCAAGTGATGATTGGATGAATTCTGATGATTAACAGGAACAGTTTCAATCAGCTGGCTGTGTGATGGAGAGGATTGGGGAAAATAAATACCACAGATTGGGGAAGGGAAGGACAAGCAGGTCAGTGTTGGCTGTTACAATTCAGAGGATGAAGAACCGGCATTTAGGAAGTTTTTCTTTCAGCATAAAGATGCCTCAACATCAATACAAATTGGGTGTTTCAAGTTTTGCAAGCTAGGCTATTAGTTCAGAGAATATGTATTAATTTCTGGGCTTTGCTCCCTGCATGAAAGCGGGAGTCCCTGCACAGAGTCCCCAAGGTGGCATGCCCTGCATCTTAATAATATCATTAGCATTCAAGGTCTGGAAATTGCTGGACTTAAAATACTGGCAACCCAAGAGGGGGCTGTATTATGTGAATTAAAGCGAGACTCTTCTTTACTTTTCTTCCTTTGTCGTCGGATAATATCAATCCTCGATATGGAATACATTTGTCTTGTCACTCAGAGGAACAGCCCTGTTTTATAGCAGCAATGAGAAGCCTTCATGGAGATGCACACTTCCCCCTGTGCACTGGGTGGCAGCAGCAACAAAGGGATTCTCACTAAGGCTGGTAATTATCTCTGTGCATTTGGTCTGTTTTGCTGATTAAGATCAGATTCTTATTTGCTTTGAAGGATATGAAATAGGACATGCTGCTGGCACAATGCAGAACAAAGGGGTTCCACGTAAACATTTATTATTTACAAGCAACGCTGACACTCGTTCACACATCCTGCATTGGTAATGGATGAAGACAGGAACGTATATCGTCTGCGGCGCTACCTTTCTCACACCTACAGCATCATTACACCCTTCAGTCAAGAGGGAGAATTGAGTTTGAAATTGCTGTCGGGCATAAATGCAGTCAGGGGTGACTTCTCTGACATAGCGTTGAAGGAGCCTTTGTGAAAGGTCGCAGCTGCAGCACTGCTCCACTCACCAAATGTCACAACGTCCCAGGGGCCGGTGTGACTGACGGAGGACCTTATCTGGTGGCATAACGCCACCAGTGGAGGACCGTTCAAGGGCCGGTGGTGGCGAAGTGAGTGGTAAACCTGCTGTCATTAGGAGGACTAGATAATACTTCATGCAGATTCAAGATTCTGACATATCACTGACATGTTAGAACCTTAAACACAGATTTGAGAGTTTTCTCTGACAATAACATCCGCAGGTATCTGTGACCTGAAGAACACTTGCAGGTACATTCCAGCCCACGCTGAGCAGCTAATTATCAAACAGTTTGTTTAAAGGGCGACTCGGGGAACGACGTGTGCTCATATCTGAAAACAATCACAGGGTGTTGGAGCCACAGCACAGATATTGAAGACGGTTGTAATGTGTCTCTATGATTGTCCAAACCCATAGAGCCCACTGGGTTATGAGGTTACCTTTTCACTAGACCTTCTGTATCACAATATGGTTCGATTTCAGCTGGAAAATATCACCATGGTAACCGGCAGCACAGTTAGCCTTTTTTTTTTTTCTAGAATGGGTTGACTTCACAGGATAAGGGCAGGACCTGTCAACAACTCCCTACTGAGCAAATAAATCACTGGAAATGGATCTTCTAGATTAAAAGGATTTCTGGACTGGATTAATGTGGTGCTGTGACTGTGAGCCTTCGGGCTCTTCAAATGTCACAATATAAAAATCAGTCTTCAGCCATTTAAAATATTCTACCAAATAAGGGGTTTGTAGATTCTTGGCGCATTTTTGCTTTTCTTGCAGACACACTGGGAGAAAAAAAAAGTATTTTTTCAGCTTTTCTTTATTGGGTTTCTTGAAATTGTTGAACAGCCTTGTCCTGGTGTGATCTTCCACTGACTGTTTTAGTTGTTAAAGTTTTAAAAACTGAGAAAAAAAATTTTTTTTTACTGAAACAAGGAGTTCTTCTTTAAATCTGTCATTATTACATGCAAAACACACATTTCTAAGAGCCCTATTACCTTAGTATGATCAAAACTTTCTTGGGGTTTGCATTGGGAAGATACATATCCCGATACGTGCCTCCCGATACGATGCATATCGCGATATATCCCAAGATTGTACCAGAACAATTTTCCCCCTTTTTTTTAAAGAGTGTGACTTAACTGAATTAGGGCTGCCACGATAAGTCGACTAATCGAATACTGAAGTAGTCGACGACTAATTTAATAGTCGATTAGTCATTACTTTATATTATATAGAGTCAGAGTGTAGTAAAGTTGAATAAAAGTTACACCCAAAAATGCACTTTTTTCTGTTTGAGTCAGTGAGACCAAAACTTTATCTTTAGTGAAACCTTGTTCCTTATTTCAGATCCCTAGATTTAATGAAGTACAGAGCCTGCACGATTCATTAAAGTTTAATAAACTATAATCTAAATTGTCTTTATTTTTAGTTAGTTTAAAGCTAACGATGGTTAAGATGTGTGCTTTACATCCACTTTGCGTTTGACCCGATTAGTCGACACATCTGAAAAAATAATCAGTGATTATTCGACTATTCAAGTAATCATTAGTGGCTGCCCTACCCTGAATATTAATACATTTTCATTTTAATAAACTTGTAAAATACATTTTAATGGGATCTCGCTGTTATTTTGGTCACTGTGCAGACATGCTCAATGAGTGTGCTGTGCTGCCAGCTAGAGGTTTAGGTGGAAAACTAAAACAAAGGACGCTCACAAATAATAAAAAAAAAGAAGTTTTTTCTGCATTTTAAATTGATGCAAGTATCGCCAAACAACACATTGTGATTTATCGTCTAATCCAGGGGTCGGCAACCCAAAGTGTTGAAAGAGCCACTTTGGACCAATACAATAAAAAACAAATGTGTCTGGAGCCGCATAAATTGAAACGGCTTATATAAGACTTACACTGTAAGTAACTCACAGAGAATGTGCTAATTAAACGATTATTTCGTACCCTCGTGTCATATAAGCTTCATTCTTGGCCTCAAAAATTATCTGACTAAAGCTGAATAACCACATAGTGCATATTTGAGCTTTTATTTTGACATGCCTCAATGACACAACGAGGGGTCCTGATCAGTCTCTCCCTCATTCTCACTCCAGGTGCAGGAAGAATTCAAACATAACAGGACAAAATCATAAATGTTCAACAGTCAGACAACAAAACACGTTGACGAAAACCCAAACTTAAATCCAATTCCAGTCAGACAGGCAAAAGAATGGGTAACCCACAATTCCTTGCGCTGCCAGACCGACAGCAATACACTACAATATGAATGAATTACAGTTTGTTTCATTGCTTTGATGAAATTAAAGAAATGCAATAACGAAATACAATTTTTGATGTCATTTTTATTTAGAGGATTTGAAAAAAAAAACCCACAAAAATGTAACGTGCACCTTTAAGGTGCTTCCACACTGGCCGCGTCAATAAAGAGTACACTTTCAATGAAGAGTCAATATAAGCGCGTGCACACCTAAATTCCAGCCCTCCAAGTCTGGAGCGCGCGTGAGTTGTTCAGTCAGACATTTAAAAGGACAGAGTTGTGAAAACAAAAGTCTTCAGAAAGATTTGGGGGATTTTCAACACTTTTACTTTCGGTTCTCCCTGTTGTAGATGCAGATGAGCGCTAATGAACAGTAAAAATACAATAGAAGGAGAATCTCCTCCCCGCCACGCACCGCACGCGGCCGGTGGATGAGACCTGCACATCGCCGCGCTCAGCAGGTGTATCCACACCGGAGCAGCGCGGTCACGCACGCAGTGGCGGGGAGGAGATTCTTCTTCTATTCTTCTTCTACTGTTCATTAGCGCTCATCTCATCTTGGAGTCATATTAACCTGACCGGACACAAACCGTAATGATTCATTTCTCCTTCGTGATCACGTTTGGCACTTCTGTGCTTTGAAGTAGACTCCGCCCACAAGCAGCTCCCGCGCTGAATCTTCAATCCGGTTCAAGATTTCCACGCACAGTTACAGCTCTGAGCTGCCGCGACTGTGCGTGGAAATCTTGAACCGGATTGAAGATTCAGCGCGCTCAATGCGTGCCGATTTGTACGTGGAGCTCGTGACCCGACTTCAAAACCCGCGTAGCAACGTGCGCTCACGTGCGCTCCAGACGCACGGGCAGGAATTCTGCTGTGCGCTGACTCAGACGGCGTGGAAGCATCTACACTCATCTCACAACAACGGGAAAACGTAAAGGATGTTTGTGTCATGTTTGTCCTCCTACAGAAATCGTATTAAAACAAAAATATTGTGGCAGCCTGACTGTCAATTTAGAAATAGTTCCTTGTTAGTGGGTGGAGTTAGTGTCTGTTCTTGTGTTGCATTATGGGACTTGAGTGTTTTACCGGCACCATGAGTGAGAGTGGTGTGTGTATGAGTGAGGCTCCTCACAGTGTCGGCTATTCTGTACCGTCAAATAAATGGTGGTCAAAATGTTGATATCAACGGAGTTACATGGTCTGCGTGTACGCTCCTCCCTCTAACCAATTGGGGTCGTACAAGGTATGGATCAAGAGTGATCCCTGGTGTCAAACCTGCCAGCCATCTGCTCGGCTCTGCTCCTACCCAAATCGCTATAACATACTTCCTTGCAACATTTTTTAATTTTATCAAACATTATTGAAGAAGCGCCACTGAGCCGCAAGGGGGTGCTTGAAGAGCCGCATGCGGCTCCGGAGCCGCAGGTTGCCGACCCCCGGTCTAATCGATTTAATTCCCTTCACCCCTTCAATGCATAGCTTTGTACGTGGTTTCTATCCTGTAGTTCATCCCCTGTCCACTAGGGGCAGTGGAGAGACATTTCCTACTCATTTCAAATGGCTGCTTCCGTGAAATCTCAAACACTTTTTGCGGCAAAACGTTTAGCTAATTTTCAAAACTTTATAGTGAGAATGCCTCACGTATTGTTATTAATTTTTCAAATGACTACTTGCTGTATTACAATAATGCACAATTTGTTTATAATTCATTGTTTATAGAACATTTACACCATGTTAAAAATCTGACAGATTGGGTAAATCAAGTGTTCTTTTTTCATAAAAACTCACATTGTTAACTAACATTGTTGTGTGCAAAAGATTATCAAGTCAACAAATGTATAATAATTGATATTGTCAATTTCTCATTTGAAAAAAAAAAAAAAAACGATATTGCTTTTTTATATTTTTGTCTAGGGGTTTAAATATATATTTATTAAAAAAATGAATTTCCTGTGAATTTTTTTGATTAATTTGATTACAGCCTACACCGCCAATTACATCAAAGTACTGTAACCCATGTCAATCATACTGACAATTAGAACCTGTCAAAAGAGTTCTGTGGTTTAATTCCATACATGTTTGGTAAAGTGAATGAAAAATGTCTCTATTTTGAAGACTGCTGCTTGGGATTCTCTCTATAACATTCACTATCTTTTTGGAGAGTTTTAGCAGTTTTTTTTTTTTTCATTTGTTTTTGTAAACATTTTTGTATGAATCCTTTATCCCTCCAAATAGTGGGTAAAGGGCAGTCAACTGGACTTGGCTCATCTTTTATTATTAAGGAGATTTCACCTCCTCTCCAAAAGGGTTTCTCTATTCTGAGATCCCAGAACTGAGAAAGCTGAGCAAGGCTCTGGGAGAAGAGGTGAAATGTCTTCAGCAATAAAAGATAAACCAAGTCCAGTCGACTCCTTTTTATGCCGACCACTTGGATGACTGTGAATCCACAAATACAGTACAACCCTTTCTCCTTGCTTTAATTTCAAATCTTTGTTGCCTGCTGTCTTCATAAATTTTACAAAACATTGGCGCCAGTCTATGTATGAGTTCAGCTAGACACCTGAAGTTACCTTTACCTCAACCACCCCAATGGCATTTTAACCGCTTGACTGCTTCATCTGAGGTCTTTTAAACCAGAAATAATTTAAATTAAATGGCTGATATCATTTGGGGATATTTTACCCTCATGCATTCAGATGCCACGTGCAGAGAAGCACACATTAACAAAAATCAGGAGCCCTTTGCCTAATTTGCTTATTTCTTTTGTGGCTTTCGTGACATTTTTATGACATTTAACATATTAATTTGAGAGTAGAATCTGCAAAAACAACATGAATCCAACAAGCAAACGGTGGTTTGAAGATACCTGCTTCTGAATAAAAGCCCCATGCATTCACAATAAGAAAAGCTTTTTTGGTTTATAATGAGAACAGGTGAATATTTGTGAAAACCCTAAAGGTTTGACTTTTATTAATATTTGTCATTCATGTGGACTCAAGAAATTCATTATACAAAGCATGAATTGTCTCAGATAAAACTCTGAGAAATTAGAGTTAACATTACCCATACCAAGAAGAGGAAAGCTCCTTAATAATAATACATTTTAGGATTAGTGCATGAAAATGGGAACGCTCATGAAATGAAGTTTCAGAGAGATTCTGGATCAGATGTCGCCTACAGCTCGCCACAGTCACATCTAAAATAGGATTATATTCTTGTGTCGCAAAGGTAAAATGTATTGATTAAAGATTACTCCAATGAAAATTGTGTTTTTAGCATTTTTAGCATGTTTTTGTGACATTTACTAATGACATATACATATAAATATATACTGTATATATAAAATGAAGCTTAAAATTGCATTTCTGTGTGTTTATTTATTCGAATTAGAGTGACTCAAGATCAGACAGACAAAAAAAATGCAGTTTGAAAAATTTGTGACATGGAAAATGTACTGGGCGGGTCGCAGGCTCCCCGCTCCGCACCACTCCAAGTCATCCACTCGTATAAAAACAGATCCATGTGCTTTTTCCTCATCTGAGCCGGTATCTGGAACAATTTTCCAAACTCTTTTAAGGAAATATTTTTTAAAGTAACCATTTGTGGTCTAAGGCAGCGTTTTTTTACTCATACTTTCTTCTTCTACTTCTGGAATAAGGTGTGCTACAATAGAGCGATCGCCACCTAGTGGCCAAACTGAAACGCCCTCCAGGAGATAAAGAGCGATTGTAAATGTGCATGTAACAGGTGAAATGGGGGAGACACTGGGGAGTTGTATGGATGTTTCATTTTTTTCATCCCTCCTGAAACCTGTGGAAGGAGCTCATTAGTGCTGTTTAAGTGAAAGTGCACACCCTCTTACGTGCAACATGATTAGTAAAAATTAGACAATCAGAGTGTGTAGACAACCTGAAGAACCAGTGCTTTACTAAAGACTAGAAGTGACTAGATAATCTTGCTCTGATTTCTTCGTTTTTGTTGAAGTTTCTCTTGGAGGATTGAGATGTGGCGGTGGGAGGGGCAGTACAACTTCCTGGATGATTCCATAGGAAGAAGATGAGGAGAACCAAAGAGTTTATTCTTTTAATTTGGCTGCTTCTCTTGATTACTTAAAATTGGTTATTGGGCCTGAGTATAGCTTTCTTTCTGTTCAATGTCAAAATTATTAGTAATTTGTCTCTTTGGTTAATGTTTTGAAGTTTTCTTTGTTATTAGTAGTTACCTCCCTCTTGTGGATCAGCCAGTTTAAACACCTGGGTCTGTTTGGAGAATTTGTTTGATTTGTTTAGTTGACCCCATTTTATTTTATTCATAAGTTGGCATTTGGACAATTCAAAACTCTTTTTTTCTGTTTTTGAACATCTTTTTTTCTCCTGTGGCTCAATCTTTGCACGGTCCTTCACACTAGAGCATAGCGTAAGGACACCATATGACAGAATCACCTGTTCATCATAAGTGTGTGTAACTTACATTCTCCATACAAATACTTCACAATACACTTACCACATGCACAAAAATAAAACATTATATTTCCAAGACATTCCTTATTGTGGCTTAAAATGTAGCCCCTCCTCTCTACGGATCAATACCCATACAGCTGCATGTGACAACGACATTAAACTAAAATATTGCAGAGGTAACAATGGACTAGAAGTGATTTGTAATCAGCTACATTTACTTAAGTAACTTTTGGAAAAAAAATGTTACCCCTTTTTTTTGCACCATGTTTTTCCTTTTACTCAAGGAGATTAATGATGATAAACTGTCACTTTTTCTTACATTGGGCTGTATGTGTTTAATTATTTGTTTGAAACTTTGGTACCATTTATGTAGGAATGCACAATAAATTCCTTTCAGTGTTGGTATTGTCAGATATCTGCATTAAAATGTAAACCAGGAGATGGACCAGCGTAAAGATGTTCAGCTTTGCGTGTATAGAACCATGCTGGACGCATCAGTGCGCCTGCATGAAATGTTGGAATATGGAGGGATGCTGACATCTCAGGGAAAGACAACAATCTTTCTTGTAAAGAAGCAGTGATGTGTGGCGAGGAGTTCTCCAATAAAGGAAAACAAAGGTTGCAAATCAGTTATACGCCTACATACGTTTTTAGCTAATTTAAAAGGGACAAAAAAGACTGTAAACAAGATTTCATTCTATTCATTTAATTCAATTATTTATTTCAACTTCTGCTAATTTCCCTAAAGGTTATTCAAGTAGATGAAATTTGACTTTTTTTGATCAATTTCTCCATTTTGGGATCAATAAAGTTATTTTATTTATGGAAATGTTACTTGGAAATCCTTCTTTGGACACTCCGCCGTCCTCTGCTTTTGATTAACAATATTTCCTTAATACATCTTTTAACTTTAATGAAAAAAAAAGAAATATATTTCTTGAGAATGCAATTTTTTATGTTGAAAAATATTTTCACACCAACCAAATGGCCAAATGTGTCACTTTTGCTCAGTCCCGACAACAGTGATCTGTCCTCACTAAACTTCCAAAAAGCCCTCTGACTTGACAGAAACTTTTAATTAAAATTGACTCACTCCATTGTACCTTTTAGCTCTAGCGCCTCTACCCAGCACCTTAACGACTCTTTAGAGTTGTTTTTCATCTCCTTTTATTTTTCATCAATCATTTTGGCAACATTGTCATCTCCTTGGAGCATATTGTACATGGCTGGAATACTGCTGAGTTGTGGTTGCAAATGTGCAAGCAAAAAATCTGCAATGTCCTACTTTTTACATGTCCTGCTTTGATTGAAAAGTTGTTCAATATTTGTTATTTCTACGTTGCCCTGTACATCACATTAGCCATCAGACATGAATGATTACTTTGTAAGGACGGCAAACATGAGACCGTTTTCTCTTTTGCAAACCACACAGAGACATGTGGCAATAATCTACGACCAGCAGACTAACTGTTCTTCTGTTCAAAATATTTAGCCACCCCTGCCTGTTGCCTTATCACATTTACATAATTCAATTATCAATGAGAATCATGAAGAGTACATAATTGCAATCAGTGCGGTTGTGGTCTTCGACAATCAGCTTCAGAGAACACAGAAAGACTGTGCGTTCCCTTTTTAAAAATAGGGTTGTTCTAGGAAATTACAGATATTCTCGCTGCCTGTGACCCTCTATACCCAGTAAGGGATCCTAAACCCCTTTGTAAACCAGATATAGTTTCAGCTGAGCAGTTTTTGCCTTAAAACCTATCTACTTTAAACCACCAAAGTTAATAAAACTGTTCAGCAGCAGAGTCAACACAGCAAATGTCACATCTTCCATCTCTTTTGACTAAGTTCTCAACAATCGACCCAAGATTTTTTAAAGACTCACCAATGAAAATGGTGTTTCTAACATGTTTTCTGGTATTTTTCAGACGACATATATTATGAAAATTAAGCTAAAATTGCATTTCTAAGTCTTTATTTAAGTTAGGGGCAAATAAAAAATACCTTAAATATAGTTAATTATGATGTAGAAAATATTTTGGGTGGGCACTAGATGCCTGCTCCACTCTATTCTGATGCATCCACTTGTAGATGACTAGATCCATGTACATCTTTGTTTTCCTCGTTCAACCTGACATCTGGTTCAAAACTGTAGATAGATCTAATATTGCACACCATGTTTGTGGTTGGCTCAATTGGCTGCTTGCAGGACTGGCACATGTGAAACCAGGGCTTGTTTCCCAGGGGGCATGGTAAATTTACTCCATCCTAGGCAAGATACTTCACTCTACTGCCTAACTATGTAGCCACTGGGGGCCAGAGTCTGGGTCTCCCTGTACCAGTCCCTAGCCCGGATAAAATACAGGGCTGTGTCAGGAAGCGCACTTGTGCTGATCAGTGGAAGCTGATTCCCCTCACTAGTAATGTTAGGTTGGGATTGTTATAGGATGTAAGCTAGAGGGAGAGAGTGTAACACATGGGTAATAGGAAGTGGGTGGGCTTACTTTGCACAAACAGTATCGTCCACTTTTCAGAGATGAATTTCTAAATATCTATTTCTGCTATGCAAAACTATGTCCTAGAAAAAGACAGAATTATGGCTAAAAACTCCATAATTATAATTAAAAGACCACTGGGAATGCTTCTACAATAGCTTATAAGATGATCATGACTTGTGAAATGATTATTTTCTCATTTTTTGAACAACGTTACCAAAGCTAGCCTGTAGAAATGGCCATTGCCCTGTTGCTTGTCAATTTTTTACTGCATTATTACAAAAAATAAAACACAAGTTCTCGGCTGAAGCTCAACAAAATGACATACGGCAAGAACATATTAGAAATGTGGGTGTTGTCAGAAAAAAAACCTTTGTTGTCAAGGAAATCTAAAAGCTAACTTTTGTTAATTCTTCTAAAAATGATATAGACCTGTTTGTCAACCTAAGACGACCAAAACATAAAATGGTTGCTATGGAGATTAAACCAACAGAAAGCCGCCATTTTGAAAAAAGTATTATTTTTAATGAATTTGTCCAGTACAGCTCTTACCAGGCAGAGGCAGAAGGAAGGTAAATATGAAATATTAAGTTATAAAGGATTTCAGCATCCTTGACAAAATACAGTATTTTCTGGGATAGGTCTCAAAAATAATAATAATTTTAAAAAAATTGATAACAGTGACACAAAAGTTATGCAAAATTGAGAAAGAAACTGCATGAATAATATGGATATTTCTGCATTTTTATGTATATTTTGATCATCTTTAAAATGTATGTCAAAAGTTGACATGTAAAACAAAAAATAAAAAAAGTGTGGCGGAGGGGTTAAAGAGCTGAGACTGCAGGTACTTTGACAGCCTCTGAGTTTTTCCCAAAAAGCTTAGTGTCTGGTAAAGCCATGCCTTAATATGCTGATTAAAATATCAAAGAGCTTTCGCCGCTGCCCCGGCTTCAGCTTGACACATGTCCTGGTTCTCTTACAGCTACATGAGAAGCAGTTTTTCCTGACTGGACACAACGCAGCAGAGGGTCGGCTATGAGATGTCAGATAATCCCGCAGCAGAGATGGACTACATTAGTCACAGATAACATGCTTCATCTCTGAGTACGGCACTATGCAACAAGGGCTGAGAGATAAGGACTGGCAAGCTCGGGTGGCAGGAGCTGCCAAAATGCCCTCCCGTGTGATTTCACTATATGAGACAGTGAACTGCTGCCAGACCCAGTGATAGTGCCCCTAAAAAGGAGGAGAAGCTTTGATAAAAACATCAGCAAGTGCAGATTAATAAATCTTTGAAATTTCCACTAGAATAGCATTTTTTTTTTGCTCAACAGACACTCTTGGTTGACTTCCCAACTTGAAGGTCTATAATGTTCATATGTTCTATATCCATATGATTTTTCACTATCAGAATGTGGGTCAGCTGCTCAGTTTCCAATAATATTACACAAATTGAATTTGCATTTCCTATGTAAAAAGGTTATATTTACTCCAAAGCACAACATTATTACTAAATGAATTAAATCATTTTCCCCATATTTTTTGTCACTATATCACATACATAAAAAGCTGCAGTCAAGACATTTACAGTCCCACTATGATCATTATTTGATCCAATGTCAAAGCGTTCTCTGTAGTCTTTAATTACGATTATGCAGTTTTTTTTTTTTTTTTTACAAAATCAAAAAAACGTGTGTAGTTTTCAAGAACAGTTTCTGAAGAGCGGCAGCAGTTCATTTAAAAAAAATAAAAAATAAATAAAAAATAAAAATAACCTCTGAGTTGTGGGTGGATGTTGTTACAGAGTACACCGCCCTCACTACCCATCACCTATCATGCTCTCTGCTAGTTTACAGCTCCCCATCCTAACTGTGACGAAGAGGCTGAGACATTTGGATCCAAGTGCAATTGATGTAATGAACAAGGGCAAGACATTTACGAAGTCAGAGTCCAGGCAAGGCTCAAAAATACAAGGAGCAAGGCAGGAAGGTGATTAAACTGGCAGGAGTCAAAAACACAGAGAATCACACAGAAAACGTATACTCAGACTGGAAGAGGACCAAACAAGACTTCGCACTGAGCAGAGGTTGGAGAGTGACATATATACAGGGTGGTGATGAGGTGATGAGAAACAGCTGAGGAAGGCTTACACCAGAGAGAGATGGATCATGGGAGATGTTGTAGAGGAAGGGAGCAGGGCTTGTTAATACTCAGGCGAGAGCTCCCTCTGGTGGTTAGAGGTAGAAATAGAGGGCTCAACTCTGACACTAACATTACCAGTGCAACAGAAATTGCAAGCAATATTTGAGCTATCCAGCCAAACAGTTTTGATCCAGATTCCAGCTCAGGCGAGGAAAAGGAAGATAGATCTAGTCGTCTACAAGTGGATGTAACAAAAAAGCTTTTTTTCAAACTGTACTTTTTTGTCTGCCTCTGATTCACAACAATTTTAAAGAATGAAATCTCAGAAATGTAAATTTAAGCTTAATTTTTTTCATAAATTACCTCATCATCAGAAAAAAGACATAAGAAAATGTTAAATGTACAATTTCCATTGGAATAGGTCCTTAATGTATTATTATCTATAATCTAGCTTTGGTAAAGCCTACGGAGAGCAGGGAGGTAACAGCGGTCACTTTAAATCCAACGGAGGAGATGATGGGGAGGACACTGAGGCTGAAGCCAGTTTTCCCCGCGCTGCCATATCTGTCTCAGCTGTCATCCACACTATGTACCCACAGCTCATGACCTGCAGCTGACTAATGAACAGAATACAGGACAGGCGCACGGAAACTCTCCCAGGTGAGGTGACAAGTTATGGCAACTTTGCAGCAACATTAGAGAAGTCCAAGAGCCCCTTGTTCAAAGTTAGAAGTCTATAGGGAAGAGTGGATGTGTTTAAACTAGAGCCAAAAATATCAGAACTTCCATTTGAAAAGAGCAGGCCATTGACTTGTACTCTCAAGGAGATTTTTCACACCTGCATGTTCAAAGCTGCATGTTTTTTTCCTTAAGAAAAAGAGTTTTAATAATACATTAAGACACACATACAATATAATTGAAAATATTGATTAAATAAGGCAGTTTGTAATATTTTAAAGAAACTAAATCAATTTTAAGATTTATTCTGAATAAGATCAACAGTGGAGTAGTGAGTGGCTGCATCCTAGGGGGAGCGCAGGTGTGTCTTATAATTCACTTGAGGCTTGAATGGCCACCTTAAAGACCCACTCCAATGGAAATAATCTTTTTTTGTGTTTTTAACATATTCTTGTAGCATTTTTTTTTACATCAGAGGAACTATGCATAATTCATCAATTAAAAGCTCACTGACAACACTTTTACAATAGAAATAAATATGCTGGAGTGGGATTTTAAAGGCAGAATTACAGCCAGGTGGTCATTTCCATTTTAGCAGGAGATGAAATTATTTAAGCCTAAGCTTCTCAAACGAAAGCAAATGAGCAGGATAAACAGATATGTACGGTGAGGGCATAGATTGGTTTTTATTCAGTGCTAAAGTGGTTCTTTTCCTTCGGTTCCTAATCGGTGCCAATTTTGGTACTTTGGTAATAAAAAATAATGCCTACATCTTCCCAAATCAACATATTCTCATTCCCAAATCATCAGATATTGATGTATGGTTAAAACCTCCGCGTCAAAAATTTACGTTTTTTGACATGCTGCTTGTTTCCATTAAATAAGGCCTCCTCAATCTCTGAGCTGCAAACCGGTAGCCCACCACTCTTTTGGCACGTGGAGAATTTGCTGTCTAACATGCGATCCTGAGCTTGACGCCGGAGATAATGTCTAGATACTTTGTTTTTTTATTTTGAGGACTTCTGCCAAAATCTGCAAAAAAATGAAATCCTTCAAAGATTTCGTTACCGGGGATTTATCTTACTCGTGGTGTGTGTCTGGATGACAGACACACCTCATGGTGTTTCTGTGTCTCTGTAACTGAGCGTGAAGGCTGTCCCTCATTAACCAAGAGGGGGAAAAAATGGAGGACTTTCTTATTATTGTCTCAACAAAAATAAGGAAAATATCACAGTTTAGGAGACCCGAGCAGGCTACCCTGATCCCTGCAGCGGCTCCCTGTCTGCCAGCGTATTGAGCAAGCAAGCTCCGCTGAAGTCCGGGAGAACCGCTGCCCTGCCACAGGACAAAATGCTCGTATTGGATCAGTATTTTACCCGCTGATTGGGTCACTGAAAACGTCACATGCCCAAAGCTGAGTTCCTGATTGGCTGATGCGACGCAGCGACCTGTCAAACTTCTGTGACCTGCCGTGAAAGGCAGCCAAATATTTGAGCGTTGTGCATGCTCGTACTCACCCTGTTATCAGTTTTATCTGAGCCGCCCACTATCACAGGAAAGTCAGAAGAATTGACTAGAAGTGTAACGTACTGAGTTGAGTAGAAGTGATTGACATGTCCTAAGACAAACACACTTTCACTAAAACTAAAGACCAAAATGCGACACAGTTTGCAGAAGCTTCTTTCAGTTTCGGTACAACCACGTAAATCATAACGGTTCCTACTTGGAACCAAATTTCGGTGCCCAATCCTACAAATATGATAGTTGTTACACATATCTAAAGCTTAGACTTTAAAAGTCAAGTGTCAAACAAAAGACCACATATACTTGAAATGTCTATATTTGCAATAAACTTGTGAAGTAATGCAGATTTATCAATAAAAAACATAAAAAAACGTTTTGGTCAAGCTTCTAAGAGTTTCTATGTAGAAGTCAAAGGGATGGCAATGTTTTCCTCACTTATCAAAGTATGAAGCACAATTTCTATTCTTTCACATCAGTGTGAAGGAAATATTTAGTGTCTTTTCAGATCTTTGCCTTTAATTTAGTGATCTGATCCTCTTGAGGCTCACTTAATTATTCCTCTGAAATGTGTGAGATTAGATTAAGGAGTCATTTGTAGGCTCAAATTCAAATGATGGATTTTACTGACTTTGACAGTTAAAAGAGGAATCTGACTCTCTTTACCACAAGGATGGAACTGAATCTTTTACAAACAAAAACTAAGACTATTATAACTAACAACACACACTGAAACCTGACTTGTAGCTTTGTCACTATTTAACTGAAACTGAAAAGCATTTTGAGATGCAGAATTTAAGTTTTGGAAAAAATGGACTAGCCTGCCACATCTTCATTTCACTCTGATGTGATGGTGTCAACACAATTGAGCCTCTGTAGGCTGAAAACTTTTATTTCCATTAAAAGACTTGGCATCCTTTTGTTCCTAAGACACTGCCCTGTCGTTATTTGTATAGATATCCAACTTCATATTGAGATTTGATGTATCTAATGTGTTTCTTTAAAGTGCTTCTTTAATTTTTGTGAGCAGTGTAGTTTGATGTCCCTTATATATAGCATTGGTTTGAATAAATTCATTGATGATGTCTCTTATAATCCGCTGTGCCCTATAGTGTCGAAAATAAAATCCCTTTTCTTTTTTTTCTGTCTGGAACTGAATTAGTGTCTGTTTCAGTGTACATTATGAGCATCACGTGGGAGGCATCAATCCACACCACAGGCAGAAGAGCAGCACAAGTATCTGTGTGCCCAAAGCAAAAATACACGGGTTCTCCTTTAGCCAGCATTAATCACTTTGATGTAATGAAAAAAAAAAAGCAGGACCCTGTCTCCCCTTTGCAGGTAATGTGGAAGTGCTGGGCTAAATGATATACCTATTAAAAAAAAAGATGTACTGTCAGAGGGAATCTTTGTAAGTGTAAAACACATAAAGTATAAACTGTTTTCTGGAACAGGAACGTATTGATTTCATTATAATCATTTCCAGAGGACAAAGCATCCTTAATGTTCCAGCAAAAAACACTAGAATATTGATTCTGGAGAATAATAAAGTACCACTAACAAGGCAGTGCTACTTTAAAGGTTATTGTCAAAGCAAAAATATTTCTTTGGTTATTATGTATTGTTTTTATTTATTTATTAATATACTGCAGATGATGAAGCTGCCTTGAATCCTGCCTTTCCAGAAGATGGTCAATCTTTTCTTAACACCTTTCTTTGAGGACAGTATAAAAGCTTTCCAAGAAAAGTCTTTTTTTGTTTCTCTATATTCATTTTTTTAATTAGCAAATATTTGGGCTATCCATTTATTTGAAAGAAATATGCCCTGAGGTTTTTCTGAGCAACACATATCATAATTAAAGCTAACAAATGAAAGGCTCTGGCTAACGGGGCTTCTTTTTATCCCCAGCAGTTCTTAAGAAAGCCTGAGGCTCTTTTAGAAACAGTATGCTAATGTTATTCTGTCCCTGAATTTGAGCAGATTTTGTAGTTAAACATACATAACAAGGACCAACACTGCTGTGTGTCTGGGTGCCTGAGGCTAAATTAAACAGGGGGCTCCTCAGAATATTGTTCAAAATAAAATTTAACTCAAAGAAAATTTGTGAAAAGGTCAAAAAAAAGAAGAAAAAGTGAATGTTGACAAACAATTGAAGGTGGAGACACTTCACGTCTTGAAGAACTGCAAGTGGAGGTGATTACAGAATATCTTTGTTGGTTTAACATTATGACAAATAGAAAATTCTGTTGTGTCACAGAAAATATTAGGAGGAATATAAATGAACTGTTTGAGGTTGAACTTGTGAACTTTACCAAATGCATTGCTCTATGCGCTGATGCAAAACGAAATGAACTCTTATGAACAGGGACAATACCATAAATAAAGTTCAACCATTTCTAAGCAGGAGTGCTACTCCAAAAGATCTACAAATATACTGTACACGCATGTAAATGGATATATACAAAAAAAAGAATCATAAATTATGACATCATATTTTGAAAAGTTCATATTTATGTACTTAAATACACAGGAGAGCAGATTTAAAAGGGAATCACACAGTTATTTTGAATTAAGCTGATAAATTTAGATGAACGTGTAAGATTACAACATCATAAAAAGGAGGAAGAAATACTTCATATTTGCAAGCAGAATGAGGTGCTCTCATGAGTGGGAACACACATGTACAGCGTATTGTGTAACAGTGGAGGGAGTTATGATTGGCCTTTATGTATGTCAATCAAATGACGCACTTCACTGAAAATTTGATAATTGTCTGACATTTTTTCTTTCTTTTTTTTTTTTTTTTTTTTTATAGCCCGTGATCTACCCACACTCTTCGCAAACGACCAATCAATTGCAAATGACTCGGGCACTCCTCTAAATCACTACGACCAAACTATGGTCCTTCTACTCATTTGGCCTACTTCCCCAAACACTATCAGAGACGCATACTTTATTTTATGCATATTTTATTTAATTTTTTTCTCAATGTGGCCGATCGACCCACATACTGTAGAACGTGACTTTTTATTCCACCCTTCTGCAGTCTGAACTACGACAGGAGAAGGTAGGCTGCTGGTTTAACTTGTAAAATTGTTTAATTCTGTGAAGACTGCATAAATGAATTATTTAAAATGTGGCTATGTGTGACTTTCTGGAAAACCATAAATGTTTACGTTTAGGCTATGATTGTCACACTTTTTCTGTTAGCCTACAAATTGACCTCTGAAAACAGTTGTGTCGCCCTCAAAAAAGGTTTGGGGACCCCTGCTCTAAATGATGTGTTAACAACAGACTCAACACTGGCCTTGTGAATGATATGAAGTGACAACAATAGCAGAAAAAACACCATAGCATCAGAGTAAAAATACAAATACGGTGAATCAGCAACATGAAGACTCATAGTCACTACATTCATTGTAACCTACAGCAAAGTGCTATTCCGTGTATGCACACAGACATAAGATGTCCATGCAACATCCAAACAACATTGAGTCACAGGAAACATGAGACAAGAACAGATAGTCAGTAGTAGTCCCTTATTTATCGCAGGAGTTACGTTTTAAAAATAACTGACGACAGGTTAAATTTACAAGGTTGGATTTTAGATGTTCTAAAGCTGTGAAATCCTCTCACTACATTTTTTTAAATAGACATGAGGATTTTTACTAGGGCTGGGATGAAATACTCGATAAATTGATTTGAATTGATTTAAGCTTAATAGATCAATAATCGATTCAAAAAAGATATAAATGGATTTAGCACGTAAAGCTGAAGTCCGCTAGCTTGATGCTAACCTTTAATGGAATTCCCCATTGGACGGCTAATGCTAACACTTGGTCGACCTAAACATACATTGCTGACTAAATGAACATCTTTATTTACTCACAGGCATGACTTTTCCAAACTCTCTTAAGGAAATATTTTTAAAGTACCTATTAGTGGTCTAAAACATAGTTTTTTTTCCCTTATACTGTTGTCTTCCTCTTGAATAAGGTGTACTGCTATAGCGCGATTGCCACCTAGTGGCCAAACTGAAACGTCCTCCAGGAGAAGCAGAACAATGTTTACATTATAAGTGATCTGAACATTTTTGTTGGAACTTCTGCTTTAGAGAATCTATGTAACACTGTATGATATTAACAATCTCATTATTTCACTGATACATTTTACAATATGTGAACTGTATCAGATTAATATAAATATATTCAAATTATATAGTAGTTTATTAATGCATTTCTAAACAAATGTGTCTACATGTGTAAACTCAAAATTGAATTGAATTGAAGAATATAAAAAAATCGGAATCGAATCGATTCAGGCTCTTGTGAATCGAATCGCATAATTTCTGGAAATCATAACCGATACACAGCCATAATTTTTGCACTAATTAAATCCAAACCTTCTTAAAAAAATAATAATAAAACAAGTCCAGTGCTATACAGTAAAAAAAAAAAAAGATCTGATCGCGATCAAAGATTTATGTGGATTCGTCAAACTGAACACAATCTGTACAGGAGATACGGCAAAGGAGTTTGACAGAAAAGTCTAAAATCAGGATGTTCCTGTAAATAAAAGTGATTTAAATAAAAATGCTGATTTTCAGTTTAATGACTTGTCATTTGTGCTTTGGTGTTTGCTGCAGCTGTTATCACAGTGGGAGGAGACTTGCATGCGTGTAGTTTGTTATTACAATATGTGAAATTGTTGTGAAATCAGTCTATTTAAATGATTCATTTATGATGGAATTGCTCCATAAAATTATAATCATATATAACATGAAACATAATATACATACAATTGTTAATATTAATGAGGATAGTTTTGGCGGAGGAAGACTGAAGGCTGAAATGCACAGACCACCACTGGAGACCACAGAGGGTAAACCAGGATATAGTGAGGAAACATTTATAAGCCAAAACTAATAATGGTTCATAAAGTTAAAAAGAAACTCTGCTAAGGTTTAAGGGGATTTTTAGGCTGAGTTTGAAATGTTCCCCTCCCCCTCCATATTCTCCCTACCCTTTCAATTGTAGGAGCAAGCGGAACTATATTGGAGTCCAAACGTGTTTTTTAGGAGAAATTGATTTCTTCATCTGAAGCACAGAAGTTTCTATTTAAATGTGCAAATGATCATTTTTTTAAGTATGACCTTTTAAAGTTACAAAACCTTTGTGTATTTTCCGAGGGCTGGAAGCCACATGCTATCGTAGATGACCGGCGACTATTGATGATGTCATCGAGGGTTAGTAATTTGAAGACACTATTTTTCCATAACTCTCGTCAGAAAATGAATGCATCTTCTATTTTTGCTTGAAAAAAAAAACACAAAAATCCATTATCATTTATGGGAAACAAAATAAAAAAAATGCTCTCTTCACCTGCACACAACAGCAGACGAGCATTCAGTTTAGTCACAACAAGAAACAGCATTGGCACAGCGGCCTGAACAGACACACTTACCAGCTCTCAGCTAAATTAACCATTGTGTATTATCTGCAACAACAACCATTGTCTTTCTGTCTTTCAACATCTTCCTTTTGCTGCAAAACATCCAGCTTCTTTTTATCTTGACCGTTTTAATTTGTTTGTTTGCATAAGACAGCACTCCCTATTGTGACGTCCTGAGAGACCTCAGCAGAGGATAATGGGCTTCTGAGGATGCAGAATGTTTCAGCTCATTTGGGTTTGTTAATTAGTTGTTTAGTTTTCCCTATGTTGTTGGTCTGCCTCAAAGATAGTTGAAATAATGGTGTTTTTGCTGAACCTGATTCGGACATTCAGTGTTCAAGGGTGAAGGGCATTGAGCAATAAATGAACATGTAGGAACGATGTTCATCACTATGATACTGAGCGATAGAGAACAAATAGAGACAGCCTGTCCTCCTTTTGTGTAATTTACAATCCCATAGATAAGGGTACTGCAACCTGAGGCTCTAGAACCACATGTAGGTCCTTTACCTCTCCATTATGGCTCTTTGGCTACATTTTTATTTTTTAAATTCCTTGTATTAACATTGACTTATGACTATGGTGCTCCTATTACAGGAAAATTAATCCATCCATCCATCCATCCATCTTCCTCCGCTTCATCCGGGACCGGGTTGCGGG
>NC_050533.1:21368549-21368727 GCF_002922805.2 Oryzias melastigma
AAATGCAAAACTTTGGTAAAAAGTTTGATTTTCTTTGAGTTTTTTTTATAACTAGCGAAGTTTAAAACCCATTTTATTCTATACTGCCGGACAATGTATAGCTGTTTTGTGAAAAAGGAATAGATTAAAATGTTGGTACTTGATTAATATTTTTTCTATATGATCATAAACATGTTGA
>NC_050533.1:21368928-21391859 GCF_002922805.2 Oryzias melastigma
GGCAGAAGCCCCCGACAGCATAGCTCCTGAGATCACTCAAGCACTCAAACCCCTCCACCACGTTAAGGTGGTGGTTCAAGGAGGGGAGGAAAATTAAATGAAATAAAAATCTAGAGGCCTTGGTCATCTATAAATCTTCCATAAGCTCATATTTCAAAACACAAAATGCAAAACTTTGGTAAAAAGTTTGATTTTCTTTGAGATTTTTTAATAACTAGCAACGTTTAAAACCCATTTTATTCTATACTGCCAGACAATGTATAGCTGTTTTGTGAAAAAGGAATATATTAAAATGTTGGTACTTGATTAATATTTTTTCTATATGATCATAAACATGTTGAAATATTATTTTATTGCTGTTTATTCACCGAGATTGTTACTTTTTATTAGTATTGAATGATTGGCTAATGGGAGACAGCTGAGCGGCATCCAGGAACTGTGGGCTGGGGTTGCTGGGAGATGTAGTGCAGTCAGTACTCTGGAGACTGCTCCCACCAGTGACCAGAGGGGGAGACAGAGTGCTGACTCCTGACAATTATACATTTTTTTTTGAGTCTGTGACTCATTTTAATGCGATTTATATGATTTTTTTCTTCTTTATTATGGTTTTTTGTGTCTGAAACTTATAATCTGGAGTGACTTATAATATGGTAGCTTTATTTCAATAATAAATTAACTTTCTACAAGTAAATTTATGTAAAACCAGCTCTCACAAGAACAATATCCATTTTATACATAATTATCAAGACACAAAGTCTAAAAAACATCCAAAGAAAAGGTTGGTTCAAACAGCTATAGAACAACAGGATTTTTTCTTGTCTCTCTCCATCCTTGAACCTGATTGTGTTGAAACTTTTGCCTACAGGTGTTCCTATAAAGACCCTGGAATAACTTTGAACTCTTTTTAAAAGGCAGCAAGAATCTTGACATTGCCTTTTTTTCAGAGCAGCAACATAGCTTGTGAATATAGCTGTGTACATTTAAAGTTCAGTGAAAACGTAACGGCCAGAGGCAGAAGAAATACCCACTCGAGCTCAAATCAAAAGGACTTTTCTGCAGCAGAAACTTTCCGAAGTGTCTGCCTTTGTAACTTCGACTAGCAAGAAAGAAACAGAGTGCTACAACTCTGACTCACCGTCAGCTACTTCATTATTTTGGAATATTTTTAGAAGTCAGAAAGCTCATAGAGGTCGCTTCTCTTTTCCCCAGTAGCTTGACTCCTGACTTAAAGAATGAATGCAAGCCGCTGTTAAACAGTGACTCTGAAAACACACATTTGTAAGGCCGACTGATGTCGCAGCTTCCTATTTTAAACCTGCCATCACTAAGCTTTGCTCTGCCACGCAGACATGTTTGCTAGAGGGAATAAAATCTCTGATCAAGGTCCAAAAGTGCAAAGCATGTTTTCCTAAAACTTTTCTAAACATTAGATTATAAATAGAGCATTTTTTTAAATAAAAGTTTTTTAAAATAAAAGATTTCGCAATAATGTTCATTATGAAGTTGGTTCAAAAAATGTCAAACACTAAGAAGTGTGTTCAAAAAAGATCAATAGTTGATAATGAGGGTGTTACTATTAACTTCTTCATAAAATAATGGTGTTATTATATAAAATAATTATTTTGAACCCCTATTTATAAAACAAAAAAGTACAAATTGCCCTGATATCACCTAGTTGAAACAAATGATCATAAATGTCAGTTCATATCATTTTTGTAGATTGTACTTCAGGTTTTTATAATTAGCTATTCTTTTCTGACAGGTAATATTAAAAAAAAAGTTTACTGCTGTCTAATGAAGCTCGTCACTTTTAACATAAATTAAATTAGTCTAAAACAGGTTTAGGAAGACGTGAGTGACGGTTATATTATTTGAGACAAAATCTACACTTATTAAATTACCAGCTTTGTGAGTTTAATAAATCAATTATCTCGAAGGGCAGAAACCTATTAAAAACCTCTGCACTATTTTGAAAAGGTTTTTTAAGCATTTTAGTGACAGCAAAAAAGAGGCACAGGATCAATTAAATATAAAAAGAGATAGTGCTTTTTTAGCTTTTTGATTGTGTTGTTTTAAAGATCTACTCCAATGAAAATAGTGTTTTCAACATGTTTTTGTGGCATTTTTGACATGTTGGAGGACACATATATCTATAAGTTTTGCATTTCTAAGTATTTCTTTGGTAAAATTGCACTTAACTTAAGAGCATCCAAAGTATTCCTTTCAGAAACGATCACATTTGGGACATGGAACATAGATCTTTGTTTTCTTTGTTTGTGCTGGAATCTAGATCCAAACTGAACAGCTGGAAAACTACAGTATTACTCGTGCTGGTAAAGTTATGTCAGGGTTGTGAGGGGCTGTAAGCTAGCTGGAGAGCCTGTAATGGATGTAATGGATGATGGGAAGTGGGGATGGGCTCACTCTGCACCAGCGGACCCGCCTACAACTCAGAAGTGATTTTTTTTTTAAAGAAATAATGCCACATGGCAGATACTATGTCCGATATAAAACAACACAGATTTTGTAAATTATGGCTAAAAACGTATCTTTATTTAGTTCTCTGTTGTTCCTCTGGGAATGGACAGATTCTAGGTGGATCGTCTGTGCTCCTGTTCTTGGTCGTGGACCTCACCTCCGGCTCGTCTTGGCTGTGGACCTCGCCCCCACCCGACCACTATTCAAATATTTAGTTATAGAGTTAAATAAGCTAATTCTTGTTTGGCAGTCCTGGTAAATCACCTGTCCGTCCTGGGAGAGGATCTCTCCTTCATGTGGACATCCCTGAGGTTTCTTCTATTTTTATTTGGAATCGTTTTTTTTTTAGGATTTTTTCCTTACAGAGAAGGAGAGACTAAGGGTAGTAATCAGTTTAGTTTAGTCTGATTAGTTAAGTTTAGCAATTAGCTATTGTTTATATTTTACGACCAAATTTCTGCTTTTGTACAATAACCGACATGAAGCCCAATGAGGGAATTGTTTTGTGATATTGGACAATATAAATAAAATTGAATTGAATTGAATTAAAAACGGTATAATCTTAATGAAAAGACCACTGGGAACACTTTTACAATGGATCAAAAGATGATCGAAGAGGGACTATAACGTGGAAGGACAGAAAGTGGCGTGCTTCAAACTGTGCAGAAGAACTTTGGGGCAAGCCGTTTCGTTTCCTGCATGCCTGTGCCCCAGTGCTCCAAGCCAGGTGAAGAAAATTTGACTTCAATCTAACTGGACTCCTTTGAGATAAACTCTGTGGAGAGCTGCAGTCTGACTTTCTTGTCCAGCATCAAAAACCTGAATTCAAAGATCCCCAAAGGCAGGAGTTGTCACAAATTCCCACAAAAACGTTCCAAAATCCAAAAAAAAAAAAAAAACTCGGAGAAGAGAGGTGGAAGCTGTTACAGCTTCAAACAGGCATTTGAATGGAACATTATCAGAGTCTCTGCTTGTATCAATATACCCTAAACAAGGATTAAGAGGAGGATCTCATGTCTGATCTTTTTTTTTTTTTACTGTGGAACTATTCCTTATCTTAAAAATAAAATGCCGCTCTATACTTGATAACATTGCGGTTTTAAGTTTGAAGTCACAGCTTGACTCCCAGCGTTCTAGTGCTCAGAGTGGCTCTTGAAGACAATTGGTTTAACAGGGTTTAAAAGCCCTTGATGGTGTTTGCAAAGCTCTCTTTGACTTGAGCAGTTCCTTTCACAGAATGTTAAAAACATCGGTTAATGCTGGGAAAGGTAAGTTTGTGTGCAAAGTAGTATTTTTACACAATATTTAAAGTGCTTTATGGAGAAAGATAAAAAAAAAAATTTGACAGTGAGATCTCAGTTTAGATCGAGGCTCTTCCAGATGGATAATGACCTAAATCAAGCCTCTAAATGCTCTCCCAGCTGGATGAGGGGAGGCACAGATCTGCTTGTAAGACAGAGAAATGAGTCAAAAAAGGAGCTTTCTTTTATTGTGCTTTTGAAATGAATGTATTACAACAATAACTACATTTGCTCCTGTAAGTAAACACATATTTCAAGGGTGCATAATCATTATAAATGAACACAATTACCGCTATCTGTCACTGGGAGAATGAAAAAGCTGCATGTGTACATTTTTTAATTTCTTACAAACAGACCATTTTAACATAAACACTGTGCATTTTCTTCAGACACGATAATATGCTGCGTTCACCTCCAAAGCGATTTGCACATCAAGTTCTCTGCTTGTCCACAAAAGTACTCATAAACTTGATGCTCCAGATGCGTATGGGAGGAGCAATTGCCAGTGTTGGGTACTTTACTTTAGTTACTAAATTAAATTGTATTTAAATCACTTTACTCATTCCCCAATTGAAAAAGTTATTCACCACTCACTACTATAGTTTTTTTTACACTCAAATACAAATTATCAAATGAATAAATCTAGCGCAAACAAGATAACTTTGCATCACTTTAACACATAAACTTGAAAAAATGGACAGTTTGCTCATTGACACTAGGGCAGTGGAAAGCAGTTCATCTCTAGGACAAAACTTGCACTTAACTGATCATTTTTACACAGTTGTTTTCAACAAATTGGACATAATTTAAATATTTCCAGTTGGTAAATGCCCCATAGGAGTTTATCCATATTTTCACTCTCTTCTTCTTACTTTTGGAGATGCTGGATGCTTTCTGGATGAAGGTGGGGTCGACCCTGAGCATGTCAACAGTTCATCACGGCGTCACACACAAACAGACAACCACGCACATTTTTTTTTATTGCAGCGAGTCAACCTATCAAAGAAGTTTTCAGGCTGTGGAAAAATGCCAAGGTACCCATAGAAAAGTCACATGGAAACATGCAAACTTCACATGCAAAATACTTTCACCTGTGAGGCAACAGTTATTACCCCAAATGCAAGCCTTATGCAAGAATACAATAATATTAAAAACCAAGTTCCCTCTCAGTAAATAAAAAAGGTGCTCAAGGGTTCAGTACCTTTCTGCACGAGCATGCCTGTGCAGACCACCGCCAAATCTCCAGACTGCCGCCAGAGTTCAAAGACAATCCTTTTTCTCTTTTGGGTTGAGCAGAAAAAGCAATTACTGCTCTGTGGCACGTGACTATGGCCCCAAATGTCACTTGCACTAAGAGATTTTGACTGTGAGCATCAAGAAATGGCCCACTGGCCCTGAAAATCTATTTCAAATGACAACATCCTTTCTATATAGTTCATAGTTTTACAGACCTAATTAAGCACTAAAACGAAAACTTTTTTTTTTTTTAACTTAATCCTCTTCTCCACTGTCAAAAACCTAATATGCTTCCCTAGAGAAATGTACAAAGATCTGGTGAACAACAGTCAGAGTTTTACAAAACCCTCTCGCCATCTACATTTTGTGGTCCAAGAACAGGATCGAATTTCATTTTCAAAATTACCTTAGACTCAAGAATAATATAGAACACTAGGATCTCCGCCAAAACGTGTTTTTCCTTAATCATTGTGTTGCTAAAGCTGTTGTGTTCAGTAGTAGGTGTGTACATGTAGGAGCTCTTTGATACTTATAAACACATTTTTCCTAACCTCATATTTACAGTGTTTGTTTTAAAGACACCAAGAGGGCTTTCTGCCTGGAAGTTTTTTTTACAAAAGTAACAAAAAAAGGATTCCTGACCACACAAGAAGATTAGGAAGAGGTAATTCCACATGAAGAGTCTCTCCAACTACTCATCTTAAAGACCAAATCCATAAAAAATGTGCTTTCAACATGTTTTTGTGGCATTTTTTATTTTTGTTAAAATAAAATAAACTTGATTAATTCATGAAAATATAGTCAAAAACCGCCTGTGTGCTGCCGCCTACAGGTTGAAATGAGGTATTGGAGATGAATTTTGTGATTGGTCTAACTATTTAAGTCCCACGCCATTTTAGAAGTTTGATGTCATCCTGCTCTGCAGCTCCAAAATAAAAGCTCCGCCCATCTTTGATTCCGTAAGGGTTGGTCGTTAGCTTTAGCATGGCTCGTAGCCGGGTTGAGTTTGGTTACCCTTTAACCCTTCAACACCCAATGCGTCATCGTTGACACTTAAACACAAAATCTTTAACACACTGTAACTTTTCAACCATTAACACGATCAACATAATTCCAGTAGATTCTGATTCTTGTAGATTCTTGTAGATTCTTGTAGCTTCAGAATCAACTGGAATTACGTTGATTGTGCTAACAATTAAAACATTACTGTAAATCAAAGAATATAAACACTGGAGCTACAGTGTTAAGAAGTTAAGAAGAAATTTTAAGCTCAAAATTAAGCTGTTAAAATACGATTGCCGCTGTGACGTAGAGACTGAAATAGGCGAGTCACGAGCTCCCTGTTCCAGTCTATTGCCAATGCATTCACTTGCAGACAAATAGATCCATGTACGTCTTCATTGTCCTCATCTGAGCTTGAATCTGCAACTGTCTTGCTGGGTAACTCCAATAGTGTTTGCCATTTTGGTTTTACAGGTAATGCTAGACTGCCAAATTTCTAATAAACTTCTGCAGTTTTGCAGAAACTATGTCCTACGTCTGTACATGACTAATTTAAAGAGAACTGAAAATAGATCATAAGATGAGTGGAGTAGGACTTCAAACTGTTTTTGGTGAGCTGAGTCCTTACAACCAAACCCAGAACAGTTTTATAAGTAGGCATAGGCCATAATGCACACATTTCATCTTTTCTTTAGGTTGCAGAAAGGTTTATAGTAAAATCTTCAAAATGGACAATAAGTAGAAAATGAATCACTGGGGGTGAATTGGTCTGGCGCCTGTGTAATTCTAAATATGTTCTTTTACTCCACTCCACTCTTCTGGCATGTCTTAGACTGATTGTGTGCCCCAGGAACCGGAGCAGCAATCAGCCCAGTCACTGCAAGTTATAAAAACCGACAGTAATTTCACCTTTTAGCCAGAGTTCACTAAAAAAGTTACAATTTGGCAAAAGAATCATGTGCACAAAAAATAATAGAAATAGTTAAACAGTTAATGTGCATGAAGGATATGCATAGGGCTGATCCTGTCAGTGATAAATGTTTATAGCATTTGTGCTGTGGACTCTTAAAAGCAAATAGTATAGTAGAGTATTGTTCAAGTATTTTCTTTAGTTAAACTGCAACAAATGTATGTAATAAGAAGATAATAATAAAAAATATATATAAACAAATTTGGACTTGTAATTGATATATCTGTAGACAGACCGATGATAGGTAGAATTTAATCTGGACTCATAGTCCAGTCAATTCCAGGAGTATGCAAGATAAAAAGTCATGAAAAGTTCATTATGAAGGAAAATAGACTGTCACCGGCCACTTTATTAGGCATACCCGTTCAACTGCCTTTCACACACATTTCTAACCAATTCCAGCCAATCACATGGCAGCAACTCAATACACTTAGGCATGTAGACATGGTCAAGACGATCTACTGCAGTTCAAACTGAGCATCAGAATGAGGAAGAAAGGTGATTGAAGTGACTCTGATTGTTGGTGCCTGATGGGCTGGTATGATTATTTAGAAACTGCTGATCTACTGGGATTTTCACCCACAACCATCACTAGAGTTTACAGAGAATGGTTCTAAAAGGACACAATATCCAGTGAGCCCCAGTTTTGTGAGTGGAAACACCTTATTGATGCCAGAGGTCAGAGGAGAATTGCCAGACTGGTTCCAACTGATAGAAAGGTATGAGAAACTCAAATAACCACTGGTTACAACTGAGATCTGTTAAAGAGCATCTCTGAACGCAGAACACGTCCAACCTTGAGCCAGATAGACTACAGTAAACCAGTCAGGGTATCACTTCTGTTAGGAAAGAACTGGAAACTGAGGCTACAATTCACACAGACTCACCAAAACTGTACAATAGAAAACTGAAAACACTTCGGATCAGTCTCCATTTCTGCTGAAACATTCAGATGGTAGGGTCAGAATTTTGTCTCATGACAGCATGGATCTATCCTGTCTTGTATCAACGATTCAGGTTGCTGCTGTGGTGTCATGGTGAGGGGGGTATTTTCCTGCCACACTTTGGACTCCTTAGTACCAACTGATCATGTTACGTCATCAAAGCCTACCTGTGTATTGTTACTGACCATGTCCATCCCCTTATGACCACAGATCTTCTGATGCTACTTCCAGCAGGATAAGATTCCATGTCATAAAGCTGGAATCATCTCAGACTGGTTTCTTGAACATGACGATGAGTTTACTGGACTCTTTGGGATGTGGGATGTGGTGGAACTGGAGATTGGCATCATGAATGCTCAGCCGACAAATCTGTAGCAACTGTGTGATGCTATCATGTCAATGTGGACCAAAGTCTCTGAGGAATGTTTCTAGAACCTGGACCTATTGAATCTATGCCACCAAGGATTAAGGCGGTTCTGAAGGAAAAAGGGGGTCCAACTAACAAGGTAAACCTAATAAACCTTATATACCTAATAAAGTGGCTGGTCAGTGTAGAAATGTACAAAATCATCAATAAAAGTGTACGATAAAATTGTAAAAAGGGCAGCACCTAAATTAGCTAAAAGGACAGAAAAAAAGACAACTCTTCTAGAGTTTTCACTTTTTTTTAAATTATTTTTGGACAAGATAAGAGGTTTTTCTGTCATACCCAAACTGCAGGTAAACTTCAATATGAGATTGTGTACTGAACCATTTAGTGTTCATTCTAAAAGAAACAAGCAACTGACTAGTACTCTTCCACCTAGGCTTTTTTTTTAAATAACACTCTTAGAGTATAATGCAGAAATACACGGGCTTGAGTTTTTTTTTTTAAACAACCCTTAACTTTGTCCATAATTCTTGATGTGATGAATGCTGATGTACAGATGGGAGAGTCAGACATCTGTGGAAAATCTTCTGCAGCACATCTCAAAGGTTGTTAGCAGATTAAAATCTGGACTCAGTGGTGCCCAATCCATGCGTAAAAAATACCCCATGGTTCTTAAGCACATGGCATGATGATGCATCACTTTATCTGTTTCTCTTCTTGCCCTAGTGCAGCCATCACTCTGAAAAAGAGTAAAAAAGAAATCTTATTTTCCAATTCTTTATGCTCAGCAGTCATTTCTGTGTCTAGGAAACTCACAGAGAAGTGTAGTTTTTCTGCTTGGTTTCAATGACTTTCCAATAACTTTTTTTTCAAACTCAACTATGGCAATTTCTTAATTTTTACTTTGACATTTTTTATGTGATCTTCTCTTGGCTTTTTTAAATTAGATGACCACCACATCAGTCTATGCTAATTAATCACTATCATTTTAAGTTTCTAAATTACTTTTATGGACATAAGACATCTGTGCCCCAGAAAAAAGTTCAGAGGGTGCTGAAGGGCGTACTGAAAATGTTATAGTCCTCATTAGTGTCAGACTGAGGCTGTGCAGCTATGAATGCCTGTCCATATATATATAATTTTCCAGAAGCATCTTTAATGCAAATATTGAATATGTGTTTTTTTTCTGCAGCACAAAACCATACTGTTGCTCAGAAAAGCCCACGTTTGAGCCTAGCTTCCACCACTCTTTCCCATACCTTCATTTTGTGACTCATCAGCTTTATTCCTCAGGTTTCTACAACTCTGGAGATCTCCCTTTTTAGAAGTAGACACCAGATCCACTCGTCCCACCTTTATGTCTAATCTAACACAAAAGTCCTGATCCACTCTTTATTTGGCCTTTTATCCTAAAGTTATTTACACACCGGCCATGTGTGGCCTGTTCTAGAACGTGCTATGAACGTGGCTTCAACTGCTGATGTTCCCACAGCGGACAAGCAGGGAGGGCCGTCTTCCTCTTTTGTTTTTAACAGCTGACTAGCAGTTGTGCACCACTTGGGGCAGCCGTAACGCAATGGTAGGGTGGCTGATCTCTGACAGGAAGATTGCAGGTTCAATTCACACCTTACTCATCCATGTGTGTCCTTGGGGTAAAACAGTGAACCCCACATTGCCTCTGGTGGTTATAGGTTGGCGCCATTGCTTAGAAGTGGAACCGCCATCAGTGTGTGAATGGGTCTGTGACTGTAAAGAGCTTTGGGCATTATAGGAAGGTAGAAAAGGGCTATACAAATATACACTATTTGGTAGGACTGAGTTGATAAAATCGATTAATTGATTAAAAATTAACTGATCAATAATCGATTCATAAAAATATCAATAAATTGAGCACATAAATTTAAAGTCTGCAAGCTTGATGCTAACGTTTAATGGAATTTCCCATGGGACGGCTAATGCTAATACTCGATTGACCTAAGCCTACATTGCCGACTAAATGAACATCTTAAAATGCTCACTGACATGAATTTTCCAAACTTTTTTAAGGAAATATTTTTAAAGTAATAATGTGTGGTCTAACGCACATTTTTTGCTAATTCTTTCTTCTTCTCCTGGATTAAGGTAAAATGCTATAGCACGATCGCCACCTATTGACCAAACTGAAACGCCCTCCAGGAGAAGCAGAACAATGTTTACAATGTTAATGATCTGAATATTTTTGTTTGAGCGTCTCCTTTTGAGAAAACATGCAACACTGTATGAAGAATCTCATTATTTCACCAATACAGTTTACAGTATGTAAACTTTATTAGACAAATATAAATATTTTCAAAGCATGTAGTAGATTATAAATGTATTCCTTAACAAATGTGTATAAATGTGTAAATTTTGTAAACGTAAAATTGAATCGAATTGAGATGATCGAAACATAAAAAAAATAATGTGAATCAAAACGATCCAGGTTCTATCAAATCAAATCGTTTCTGGAAATTATTATTGATAGCCAGCCCTACTATTGACCTGCAGTGGGATGAGGAGTGAAAATCTTGCGCCACACTTTTGTTTTCATAGCTCTGTTCCTATAAATGCACTTGTTGATGTCATACAGTTCTGGCCGAACACAAAATGTAATAATTAATTTCCCACTTTGTGATAATTGTTACAACAGTTGGCACCTCCATGTTTTGAAAAGGATGCTACCCACACGTCTCTACCAAATCCAAGTCCCTGACTGGTCACAGTTCAGCATTTTGAGGCAGTTCAGTGATTTTCAGCAGCCAAGAAGTTCAACTGTGTGAACTTCCAGCGTGCAATCAATGAACGGATGCTTTGTATGCAGAACATGTGACCAAACTTCAAAACTTGCGTAGTGTGGTGGACCGAGCAGTAAAGGCAAGGACAGCCAAAAATATATCAAAAATATTTACATTTATTTTCAAAAAAGATATTTCAGTGAACAAAAATGGGCCCTTAAAAGAGGTCAAAGCAGCCAAAGTAACTGAAGCTTTAAATAGGAGGACAAATCAACCAACTGAACAGACAGACTAACAAACCTAAACTGACCTAACTAATTGGAAACACAAGGGGAACACATATAGTGGCTGATCAGACCGACTAGACACACAAGGGGGAACAGAAAAAGACTAAGACAACATAAATACAGTAAACACAAAGTTAACTTGTCCATCCTAAAGTAAACTAACATAGAAAAATATCAAAACTAATAGACATAAAGTAGAATGTTAACTTAATCAAAGTTTAACACAAAAAGAGTTTCTCCTCCCCCGGGCAGTGGTTCAGTCCAATTAGTGTCCTGCTGCATATAAGGCCTCTGCTGGCTGGCATGCTTTCTTTGTGTCAGGCCTGACATGGTGGCTCCAGCAGACGGCAGCAGCAGCAGCAATGGTTCCCACAGCACCGGTAACTCAAA
The DNA here is from genome assembly GCF_002922805.2 of Oryzias melastigma. Lineage (NCBI taxonomy): Eukaryota > Metazoa > Chordata > Actinopteri > Beloniformes > Adrianichthyidae > Oryzias > Oryzias melastigma. Next base: position 21,380,660 of record NC_050533.1, read on the forward strand.
AAACACAAGAATAAATTAATGAAAGAAAATTGAAATAAAGCTTAAATCGTGTGTAAATAAACTTATATTTTAACAAAAACAAGTGTGTCTTGTAATTGAAATAAAATGTATCTAAAGGTGTGTGCAAGTGAGTGTTTGGGGTGCAGGTTACTGCCCTGATGGTGTGGCAGCGTAGGCAGCCATCACACGTAGCGACCCTTTAATCCGAGAGTTCTGAATGCGGAGGCCCGAAATTCGAGTTGGTATGTGCTTACAAAGGCTTTTCATTGAAAGTGGCTGCTGAAACGTGAGTCAACGCGGACGGTGTGAATGCACTTCTGCACTTAATGAACACTTCAATAGCACCGACGGCACCAGAGGGGTCGGACTCCAGTCTTCGAGGGCCAGCATCCTGCTGATTTTTCAGAAATGTGACCCTACTTGGGCTGATTACCTGGATCAGGTGTTTTTCCAGTGAAAAGCTACAATGGCAGGTTAGTTGGGAAAATATGTGGGACATCGGCCTACAAGATCCAGGCCTGTCACCCCCCCCGCCCCTCACATCTAGTTGCTATGATTCAACATTATGTCATATAGTCATAGTGGAGTTGGGATGAGTATCCTAGAGAGACATCTGTTCTCCCTTTAAGATACCACCACTCTTGTCTGTGGCCCGGACAACCCGAAAACCCAGGTACTGGTGCATGTGACCAAGGCTTTGGCCACATCTACCTTCACCTTGAGCTGCTTCTTCCTGTACTCTTTGCTGTCTTCTGACCTCTCAATGTCCCATTTTTAGTCAGCTTCTTCCTCGTAACATAGTCCTGAATTTCTTCACTCCAACACCAGGTTTCCTTATCTGTGCTCCTCATTTCCGATGACTCACAAAGCACCTTCCTCCCAGTCTCCCTCATCACTTTAGCTGTCCAGTCATCTGGAAAAACCTTCTGATCTCCCAAAGCTTGTTTCACCTCCTCCCTAAAAGCTTCATATCACTCCTTTTACTGATAGATCCTCCGCTCTTGTCTTCTTCATCCTCACGGCACCGTCCTATGCTGTCTGGTTACGCTCTCCCCAGGCACCACTTTGCAGTCTATGATCTCATTGAGATTGCAAGATGTAATCAACTCATGTGCTACTGCCTCCACTCTTAAGTTGCCCTGTGCTCCACTGTTTTCTGGAAAAAAATAATTTCACTGCAGCGATCTCCATCTACCACAATATGTCCTTGTACATCTCGATCTTGAACAGCAAACTTACCATTCAGTCTTTTTCCTTCACCCACATGTTCGTCAAAGTCTGCCCCAATTGCCTTTCTCTTCCCTCTAGGGATACCCCGGATCACCTCGTCCAACTCCCTCCAGAATTTCTCCTCTGCCTGGGGACCAGAACCACTCGCAACATTTAAATCTGACCTTCTAAAAGAACAAGTGAAATGACAGTGATGAACTTCAGTGCAAAAGTCAGAACTGAAGAGACAAAACAGAATGCAAAAGACGTCAGCTGGTGAGGTAGGCTTGTGTCATTTTCTTTTATCCATTTTCCGCCGTAAGTCTTGCAGAGCAGGTGTGGGACAGATGGAAAGGTCTGGATGAACAGAGGGATGAGAAGAAAAAAGACAGAAAGCAAATGTTATGGCCTGGAGTGATGACATGAAGGTAGACAGTCGAAAAGGGGTTTTGAACAAAACAACTGGGGCAGGAAATCCAATCTTTGCTGAAAGAGGAAAAGAGCCATACCAAGGGCCAAGAAGTACATCACTAATTTAAACTGTCACAGCGAAAAAAACACACTTTCACACTCTGACCTACCCCATCAGGAGACTTAGACACTTCACTGCTGAGCGCGCCTGTTATTTTGTATATTTTAGCACTTTATAATAACCGTGTTTTCACTGAGACATGGCATAAATTAGTTTTGCTTCCAAACATTATAATTTACTCATTATTTGTTCCTGATTGCCTGCTTCCCTGAAATGAAAATCGCATCTCTTTGTGAGTTGCTTTATAATTGTTTGGGGAATTGCTTCATTTGTGCGAGGAATTTGATTTGTCAAAGTTTTATTTTTTTCTTTCTCACTCTTGTTACACTTTGCTACACTGATTTAAAAAAAGAATCTAAAAAATGATAAATAATAAATAACAATCCAAATGCATATTTATTGAGAGCTTGGGAGTAACGTGCAATGGCATTGATTTTTATATCTTGACCTGAATGTGTCTAGAAAGTTGTCTATCTGCATACATATGTGCATGCAAGCCAATGGTACTTTCAAGAAACCCTTCAAGCACATTTGATTCCTCTGCCTACCTTTAAAGCTACATTCACAACAGCCACGGCAACCCACGTTCAAGGGGCCACTTTCAATGAAAACCACGTGTGTCAGCCCGTCTGATCTCAAGCAGGCAGGACTAGTAACATACAAGCAAAATAACTTATGGTCAACTTTTTTATCTGTAGCTTTGTTAATGTTTTGTTTTTTCTCAGTCCTTAGTTGTGAATGTGTGTATGACTGTGGCCCTGCAAAAGACTGGTGACCTGTTCAGGGCGTACCCCGCCTACATCCTACAGTATCCAGGTTGGTCTCCAACAGCCCATTGACCCTGAAAAGGATGCAGCAGGTTAAAGAAGATGGATTTTTCCCACTATACTGTCTGTGTCTTCATCCTTTATCTGCTCATTGATGCAGGTCCTATTCTTCACGCTTCACAAAGAAGGAATGGCAAAGACAAATAATTTATAAATGAAGTACATTTCCCTCTTTCTGTCTGCCACCTGTGCATCCATCCATTTCTATGGCCCCTTATGATTCCAACCACCTGTAACAGGTGCATCACAAGCAGTCCACCAACCCTCAAGTATTTATCGTCCCTCTGTCACCAGACTAGAACAGATTTGAGCAAAACTGTGCATGTGGTGGAAAGAATCTGGAGAAAATGAGAAATCGAGGGAGAGACCTAATTTTGTCCTCCTTAAAGAGAGTCCCTATTATTTTACCACAGGCTACACGTTTCACCAGAGTCAAGTGAGAAACAAGCTTACCGGTATTTTCCGGATATTTCCTTCGGTGTCAAACCCCAGGGAGAGAGAGATGTTATTTAATCCCAGTGTATGTTTGGATAGTAAAGCAGCAGAGCTGCTCAGGAGAAGGTAAACAGCAAGAGAGGGCAGCTGTGCTGTTGTGACACCATCTGTGTGTTTATGGAGGGAATGTGGTTGGTGGGAATGCACAGCACACAACACATAAGAAATCATCCAAACACAAACCAACACACAGTTTTAGGACATCAGCAACTATTTCAGGGACCCATTTTTCCTCACTGGACCCGCAGTGACAATGTGATGTATGCTCGCCTGTATTCACCCTGCAAGCTAGAGCTAAAACTTCTCCTAGTGAGAGAGAGGGTCAAACTTGTTCTCTTCTCCCCACACATCATCCTTTATCACCCACAAACTTCCCGTTTCTGGGCTAAACGCTGCTGTGTTTCCTGTCTGCCTTGTCTTGCCTGTCTCTGGAAGGTCACGCTTTGTTTTCCCCACTATCTGTGTGGGTCAGATCATCTCGTTTCTTGTGATCCTCTTCGACGAGGAGTAACATTTGAAAAGTCAACACCACAAAATGAGGCTACACACTGGGGATGTGATGCCCGGCATCTTTTAGCATATGGTGTTCACACTGGATTTTTGCTACCCGATACTTGCGGACGTCTGACTCCCCCACCTAGAGTTGGAAGTGGTGCAAATGTCGCAAATCTTGCTCCAGATTTCTTTTTTTACAGATATACGAAAAACTCTGTCACATAATTGTTATATATATATTATAATATTATTTTTTTTCCGTGATCAATTTTCAAACAGTTGGTACTTCTTAGAGGAATGCCATATATATGTCACTACCAATTCAGATCTCGTTTAGCATTTAAGGTTTTTTTTATACGTAGAGTCCAAAAACATGCTTTAAAAGCTATTGTGAACACAAGGAATTTGAATGTAGCAGCCCAACATACACACATATGTGCGTTTATGTAGACTTTTCATTGGAAGTGGTCGCTTCAACGCGCATGTAAATGGGGTATAGTTATGTAGTGCTTTTCTACCTTCCTCGAAGACCCAAAACGCTGTACAGTCACATGTATTTTTGCAGCAATTATTAATTTCTCATCCACTTCAATGTTTACAACCGGCTTACACTTTAACGATTCATAAAGGAAGCCAACTATACATGTCACTGCCAAATCTGAATCCCCGATAGGTCAAAGTTCAACTGTCTCACGATTTAGCAGTCAAAAGTTCAACTTGTTGGACACCCAGTGCGTGATACGTGAATGCACAATTTGTTTGGAGAGCCTGAGAACAGACATAGGAAATGACATTTTAAATGCAGGGTTTCTGAACACAGAAGCCCAAAACATGTGTCTGTGCATTTAGATCCGGGGTGTCAAACATAAGGCCCGCGGGTCTTATCTGGCCTGCCAGGTGGTTTAATCCGGCCCAGTAACTAAGAGAAAAATGTAGAAGCATGTTGGGGAAAAAAGCAAGTTTCTAGCCCATTCTTGTGGCAAGTTATGGTTCTCTAAAGAAATTACCGCAATGTGCAATTCCGCCACTAGGGGGAGCAAAGGAAACGCAGGACCAGCATAACAGGAGATCAAGAAATAAACATAATAAACAAAGTAATAATAAGTGGTTGGGCTACTAAGTTGGGTGAGGCACTTTTTTTCAATTGAGAAAAAAAAACAAAACTACAGATAACAAGGTGACTATAAGTTATTTTGCTTTTATGTTACTGGTTGGTTACTGGTCCGGCCCACTTGAGATCAGACGAGTTGAATGTGGCTCCTGAACCAGGTAATCAGTCACGAGTAGACCTTGGATATCTAGAAATCATGCAGACGCAGTGGCCCTTGAGGCCTGGAGTTGCCTATCTGTTTTAGACCAAGTAAGAAGTTCTGTCTACTTGAAAATGATGGTCTCTGTTTGTAAATGAACCCTGGTGTGTTTCAAGAAAAACAGCCATGGGCAAACAGGCAAAAAATGCTCCAGGGGTTTACAACTTAAAGAATACTAGTTAGGGTGAAGTGAGAAGGTTGAGGCACGTGTCAATGTATGAAATATAAAACAAAGAACAGATCCAAAATAAAAGTTATACCCCTGTTAGACCTTTGATAAGTCACACTCATGCACAACACTCATACTTGCAACTCTGTCTTTCTGCCGGAATTATAAGCTGTGTTGCAAAGGAAATTGCTCTAAATTGGTTGCTCGTATTATTTTGCTACAATCATTTCTTTGTCTGGTTAGTAAATCTACTGTGACATGTTTTTGATGGTTCCATCAAGTCTGCACACATTTCTGCACACTACCCTTCAGTAATATCAGCCCCTTACAGTTCTGCCTGTTGCTTCATGTTTATCATCCATCTACCCTTCATTTAAGAAAATCCCTTTTTCTCAAACATTCAGAAATAGGTTTTTCTTTTTTTTCATCAAACACGCTTACTAAATAAGAATACAAATCAGATTTTCTTTAGAAAACCTTGTGCAGTGGTGCCGTATACCACAGCATCTGACAATTTGCATTGCACTTAGTGATATATGGCTTGGATGCAGCTGCTCAGCCACTGTGACCCGTTCCAGAAGCCCACTACATGCTGTTTTGGGGCTATAGTAAAGGCTATATTAAGCTTGGAGGTCTGTGTTGATTGGCTGCAGAAAGTTGGCTACCTCTGCTCACCATGTGCCTCATCATCCCCTGACCCTCCGGGTATATTGTGTACCACTTCGTGGCTGAAATACTGTCAGTTCCAATCACTTCCTCTGTGTTTTGATTCTACTGACATTTGACTATTGTGGCGTATTTATTAGCCAGAAAATGTCTGGACTGCAGCACAGGTGGCATACCATTATAGTACTGTGCTGGAATTCTCAGAGCTCTAGATAGATGCTCATTTTTTGTTGTGGAGGTCTGCAGTCTGTTATTGTGCTATTGGTAATGTATTGCACATCACACAGGATTAATAATGAAATTCTCTCATTTTAGCAAAATAATAAGGCTAATGTTTTTGATGTTTCATGGGTTTAAAGGTAAAATGGATGAGTTTTGATTTTTTTTCCAATGGGAATAAACAGTACTATATGCCTATGTATATGCCTACATACAGGCCTTTATTATATTATATTATATTATATTATATTATATTATATTATATTATATTATATTATATTATATTATAGTGCATGTATAGTTATGCTCATACATTTACATACCCTGGAAGAAATTAGCATTTTTTGGTAAATTTTCATAGAATATGAATGATGACACCATAATTTTAATTGTATTTATATACTTATTGGTTGTGTGAAGCAACTTGCTGTCAAAAAATCTGTTTAGACTTTAAATCGTGACAAACAAACTTCCCAAATGACTCTGATCTAAAGTTGACATACTCTGATGACTTTGTTCTGAAAACATGCGCAAAAGCTGATACAAAAGGGTTTGAATGGCAGCCAAAGGTAACCATACTCACCTGTGACTCGATTACCTGTAATCAATGTGTCTACACAAAAGGTCTTGAAGTTTATGGAGTCCCAACAGACCCCAGCATCCTCGATGCTACTGACATTTCTGGATCCTAATTTATGGAGAGAGCTGAAGAGCTGCCAAAAAATCTACGGGAAAAGGTAACTGAACTGTACAAAAAGGGAATGGGAATATTAGAAGATATCCTAGGAACTGGGGATGCCAGTCAGCAGTGATCAGGGTTTAGTTGAAACCAAACAATGGTCACACAAATTTCTACCAGAACTCCCTGACAAATCATAAGGGATGCAAAGAATAAACCCAAATAACTTCTTTTGTGATTCAAGACTATGAAAAATTGTGGTATGGAAGTTTAAAGATGTATAAAAAAGAGCACTAGGTAGCAGGCTTACAATACTGCAAAGAGCACAGAGACAAACCTCAAAACTTCTGGACTAAAGTAATAAGGAGTGATGAGACCAAGACTGAACTTTTTAGCCACAATCGTTTGACATTTTCATGTCAAAACGATCTGTGCTGGCCGTCCATCCTATTAAAAATGTTAAGGCAACACCTGTCACAAGAGGTTGAATTTGAGATTTCTTTTTTTTTTTTTTTTAATGAAGTGCATCCGTTTACAGATAACATTTGGACATTTGGTCATTTGGAGAGGAGTCAACAAGGCCTCTGATGAAAGTAACACTATTCCTTCTTTGAGACAGGGAGGCGAATCGTTGATGGTTTGTGAATGCGTGAGGTACAAAGGCAGGAAACTTGATGAGAATTGAAAGTAAGATGAATGCAGCACGTTATCAGAAGATACTGGAAGAAAACTGTTACTCTTCAGCTCAGAAGCTGCGCATTAGATGCACTTATACATTTCAACATGACAACAATCCAAACCACAACGCCAAGTCCAACTGTCATTGGTTCCAACAGAATGAGGTGAAGGTCCTGGAGTCTCTCAGTCTCCTGACCTCAGTACAATAAAAGCATAATCTTAATGGTCAAATGTATGGATGACTAAACAGTAATTAATTTGCACAAGAAACTTTATTCTGGTACTTGAAACAGTATGAAAACTGTATATAAATATATGCATAGCTATTATAAAGGTTTACTTTATGTTTCCTTTCAATCTATTCTGCTTACCATACCCTTTTCAAATCCTTTTTGGAGTGAACTGCAATTTACAAAAAAAGACAGAAGATTTGAAGAACAGGAGAATAAATAAGCTTTGAAACAGGCCTGAGGCCTTTTAAACCAATTTTCCTTTCAGTCATTGCAAGTTGTGTTATGAAAGTGTCTTTCTCAGTCCATAAATGGTAAGGACAAAAATTCAAAATGTAATTTTCTTTTTTATGTTGGACGAAGAACTAGTCCATCAACCCCAGCAGCTTAATGAGCCAGAGGAGGTTCCACTCAGGAAGAACAGCTGCTGATTTCTTGCATGTGGTTAATGGTTGGTCAGACAGACTCCATACAAGGAGGCTTCAGACAGTAGTGTGAGTCGGCTTCATCCTTCATGTATACTTGCTTCATAGACTGGAAAATATTGTCTCATTTCCTATAATAATGATGTCTCCCTAAAAAGAGTGATTTAATTTCATTGAAGGTGTTAAGAGCTTAAAAATGGAATAAAGACAAAGAAGACAGACGGATATAATTACAACACATGTTAAAACTTTTTTTTATTTTAAAATAAATTCATTTGTATTTACAGTCTTGCTTATTATGTAAAGAAATTAATAAAAATAAAGCTGGTTAAGATAAATACAACACATATTCTGTTAAAATTAAGAAGAAAAGTTTGAACTGCAGAATTTGTGTCAACACAACATGTTCTCATATATTGACGTTTGGTTCAGGCTCTCTCAAAATCACTTTTTGATGTTTTGGGTGTCCCCAACTGGCTGTCGGCTCCCCAACCCTCAGGACGCGGTACTTGACATGGAAACTGTACTGGGTTAGGATTAGGGTACTGGTCCAGTCCGTGTCACGAGAATTTGGGACCCCCAATTAGCGTATGCATTTTTTCCCTGTCAGTGGCTCTGTACCAAGTGGCTCTTGGACCGGTATTGGTTCGCGGCCGGGATGTTGGGGACCCCTGATTTAATAGGAACAGCCACCACGTCAAAAAAAGACGAGTTGGGGACACCCAAAAGGTGACGTGGAGAGAGCCCGAACCAAACATCCATATATAGCGAGTTGCGAGCGAGAATGTGTAGGTAAACATGTTCTTGTAAAACTGAACATTGAAGGGTTATCTTACTTAAGAATACTGCAGACACTCTATTGGTGCAATTATGACAGGTGCTAAAACCAAACATGCTGCAAAGTTTTAATCCTTGAATTTTCTTAACCCTTCCTCTCTCTTTGGGGTCCAGATGATTCCAACCACATATTGATGTGTGATTCCTTCCATGACAAAAGTGGACAAAGGGGGACAGGATTTTATGTCTGCCATGGACATTAGTGAAACTCAAAATTCAAAGATAAGAAAAAGTTCAGCGCACTGTCTTGTGAGGTCTGGATGACCCCACTTTTAATGTAGCTAAGGAGAGCAGAAGGGTTAAAGGGGCCATTCCAGGAAAAATAAACTTTTTGAGCTTTTAAGTATATTATACTGTTCATTCCTCACTGCCAACAACCCCAAATCGGTATTTTGATCAATTCATGTATTTCTGAATAATCCTCTAAAAAACCTGCAGTCTCAATAGCAGCCCCTCCCATCCCCACAAAAACAAGCAGGTCCTCACGTTCTGATGTCAGAGAGTGAGACAGCCCCTTTTAGGAAAAGTCTGCTACGCCCCAGGCTAACACAAAGCTAGCAGCTCGAGATAGTGATCAGCTAGCTTCACAAGCTTGTGCAGTTGGCCAAGAAACGCTCATTCGGTTTAGCATTCAAACTTCGTGGGGTGGCAAAGGAGGATATGGGCTGGTGAGGAATCTCCATGACATATTGGGATGGATCATAAGCTTATCAGAGAATGCCAAAAGCAGACGAGGGATATAGGGAAGACAGCGGGAGAAAGGGAGCAACGATTTTGGAGAATTGGTTTTAACTTAGATTACTGAGCAACGGCAGAGAGGTATAAGGATCCACATGAAAGCGAAGAGGATTTTTGATACGGAGATTATATGTCTTCATTTCAGTAAATCCTGCAATGTTCATCCAGTAGATGTCATGAAATGGGCGTCACCCTCAGGGAGGGAAAGGCGGCGCCTCAGAGATCCAGTCGTTTTACTTCCAGATATGAAAGAAGTCCAAAAATAATAACCAATAATTCATAAATAATTTGTTTTTTTGTGGTCCATAGGTAATAAAAGATCATTTATGTGGCTATAGTTTACTCTGAAAGAGCATAGCAACCGTTGAGGTCCCCTATAGGAAATGCATTACCTTCAGCCCTCGCAAAATTAGGACAGAGCCTTCACATCCTGAAACGTCTACCACCACATTGCAAAGGATTGCAACAGTGATTAGCCCGAGTCGGTCTGAGTCATGTTTTTAGATGAACTACTGTCACCAATCATGAGTGAGCTCGTTCTGGCTTGATCGAAGTCCACACCCCTCCCACTGAGGGCGGCTCTGAGGAATCTGTCAATAACACATTTGAGGCGGGGCCAGTGGAAGCTACATGCCTTTACTGAAGAAAAAAATATCTTTAAAAAGATTTACTATTAAAACGAACGTCCTAGGAAGAATCTATCAGAGCGGATGTGTTTTTCTGACAAATAAAATAACTGTCTTTTTTTCAATGGAAGTCTATGGGACTTTGTCCTTCTTGTACTTCCTATTTGGAACATAGAAGGGGAGGGGTTGCTAAGTTCATTGATATTCATGCCAATGTTCAGGACGCTGAAGGTTCCTCTTTACTGTGTGTCATCAAGAAGTACATTTTTAGATATTTGTGATAGTATAAAAATGCATTAAAAACTATTTAAACTTTGATTATTTACATGGGATGACCAGCTTCTTATAACAATCTTTATTAACTTGTGACATTCTCTCTTACTGGCAATTTTAATTTTAAAACTTGATAGAATGATAGTGTATTCACTATTATGTTTTAAACTTACAATTTTGGGGGTTTTATTTGTCAATGCTGCTTGGATTACATGAAAACATTCTCTAAACACCAGTTTCATAAGCTTTCCACTAAAAGCAGACTCCACTCCTTTAGAGCCAACCCTCCATAGATCCGGTGCTGCTGGCAGCCAGAGATTGATCTACTTTACAGTGACAGCTGGAGTTAACCTGCTGTGCACAGATAGAAGTGCCAAAAAGCTAGATTCTATTCAAACATGCTGAGAAGAAAAAAGATGGGTTTACATTTAGACATTTGTGTGGAGCTTGTTGACCTACGAACTCTTTGCAGGTTGGAAGGTAACGCGACACCCGTACAAGTGTAGTCCTTTAGAAGGTAAAAGGCTTTGGTTGAATGTCTGGACTAATGGTCTCAAACCTTGCTGCAGGCTTGCACTTCAGTGGTTTCCTGCTGCTAGGTTATGGTCTGTCAACCTTTATTTGACTCCAAAGAAAAAAACCAAAACATTTTCTTTCTTTTTTGCTGGAGAGGTGATCTCTATAAAAACACTGAAGAAAATGTGTTTGTCTTTTCCATGAGAAACTATTTAACACATTGTAAACCTCTTGTTCAAGTAAATCCAAGACTTTGTTCAAGTTCATGTATTTGGC
>NC_050533.1:21391898-21431110 GCF_002922805.2 Oryzias melastigma
TTTAGCTGAATGTATTAGACAAATCCAGAAACAACCAGCCTAAACTTTTAACCCTTGTGCTATCTTATGGGGTCCAGATGACCAAAGCCTTACATTGACATGTTATCCCTCCCATGACAAATGTGGATGAAAGTGGACAGGATTTCATGTCTGCTATGGACACCAGTGAAAATCATAAATCATTCAAAGAAAATTTCAGCACACTGTCTGTGGGGTCCAGATGACCCCACTCCCAATGTAAACATGCCTGGGAAAGCTCAAGGGTTTATCCCAAACTCGAACTAGCAAAAGTTGTGTGTCTTCCAAAAGCAATTACCGCTGGTTGATAAGCTCTCAACCTTTATTGGATTTACTTCAATTGTGGAAATTTTCGGTCCAAAATTTGTTTAACGCTTTCTTACTCAAAGCCATTTGTTACAGTCCACTGCACTGAAGAAATGCACATATTTGCCAGACAGATGTGCAACTGTCACAAACGGGCAGACAGCTGGTTCCACGTGCAGCAGGTTTGTTAGTTCAGACAGGAACTAAGCACAGATAAAAGTCTGCAAAGTTAAATCAGGGTCAGACAGGCAGAGGTCAATCATGTGCATGGGAGCATCAAAGAAGGAGATTAGAGTAGTCAGGGTCCAGGCAAAGGTCAGGGCTAGGCAGCAAGCAATTATAGAATAAGCAGGTCAGGTCCAGATAGAAACGCTCAGTAATGCAGTTAGGGTGACACAAACAATACTTCACACAGAGTGAGGCTCTGCTGCTCCTGTCTGTGACCAAGTCTTTAAAGCCTTAGTCACAACTGCCCTTATGGGTAGATATGTCTGCGGGTGAAAACTGGACAAACTTTGGCCTACACAAAATTTTTAGATTGTAAACAACTTGGTGAGTCTGCAGTTTTCTACATGGAGGCTGCAAGTGACAACTGGTAGGAAACACTTAAGACACATAAAGATAATGGTGAAATAGGTCAGACGCAGAAATGTTTATGGACCTTTTACATTTTTCAAATGTCATAAACCTGCACACTGCACAAGGAGCCTATTAGTGTCTAGTCTAGTATCTAGTCTTTTCAACTAGTGTCTAGTCTAGAATTTCAGCTGCAAGGGAATCGCGTCATTTTACTTAAATACACAAATACAGTGGAAACTCTGCCCAGAAAAATGTATTTTTAACACCGCAAATGATGAAAAGCCACTGAATAAGTTAATGGAAATACCAAACTTCACACAGAAAGACAGGCAGAGAGAGTCAACTAGATTGAAAATAGAGAAGTTACTGTAAAGATATGTCTAATATCTGACATATTGCACCACTAGAGAATGCACCCCTTTCCACCTCTTTTTTAAAATTTCTATTTCTTTATTTTCCCCTTTCTATTGCTTGCCTCTGTTTAGTGTACGGACACACCACTTCCTTCTCTGCTTGCATCCATCAACCCCCAAAAGTCACATACCCCGCCGTCACTGGTCGGTTCGTCAGTTCCAAACACTGTAAAAGTGCCATTCGCATAAAACTCGGGGTCCGCAGTAACATTATACTTTCATATTAAGATGGGGGCCACAAAATACTGCCTTGGGGGCCTCAAATGGCCCACGGGCCGCTACAGTGGTAACAAAATGGTAAATGTCTTTATCATGAGGAAACAGTTAAAAAAAAAAAATCCAGTGTAAATCTTCCCAAAAACATAATAAAAACTAAAGACAGTGACACAAGAAGGTCTGAAGTGAAGCCATGTTTGCTCACAGTTTTGAATTTAAAAGCTAAACAGCAACGCTCTGAATCATTTGCAAGCTGTTAGTTACTTCATGCAGAAGGACAATCTGTTAAAAAGGCATGCTGCAATTGTGTCTTCTCGTTATAAAAGCATGAATGAGTTTTCTGCATCAAATGTCTAACATGATACAGATGAAACAAGATAAAGATCAGATTGGAATCTTGAAGGTCACTTGGATTTAGATGAGAGATGAATGAAATAAACAGAATGTCTGTGAGATGGAAATATCTCTCTAGTCATATTGGAGACATGTTCTTTGGCCTTTTGTTAAAATAAATTTACTATAATTCAGTTCAGAAATTATGTATGTGACTTTAGTGGGGTTTGAAATGTAAAAATCTTTAGCTCTTCTACTCCTCTCTACAGTTTATAAAAAAGACTGCGAAACCCTAAAGGCAACACACTGCTCGGAAAATGATGGTGTTTCAAAATCAGTACTGTGAATGGTCGTAAACATAACCTCTGAACAAATAAGCGTTGCTGGGGGCCACAGCGGAGCAGCCATTCAACAGTAATATCGTGAATTTCTTTTTTTTACCCTTTTAAAACTAAGTCTGAGAATAAAAGTGCCTTCATTGGGATCATAGCTGTAGCTGTGATTCAGATCAGATAAGTCCCTCCGGTCTTTGACGTAGAACTCTGCTATACAAATCAAGAGAGCGACATGCAACTCCGATGGAGCAGGATGTGCAGAGATATCGCAATGCTCAGCTCAGACAGCAGCAATAATGCGGCCTACCAAATCCTATTATCACTGTAATGGAACGAATTGTATGGGTGGAGAGAGGATGGATGTGTAGGAGGGGGAGGACTCCCTGTCTCAGGCTGCCCCTGCCACCGACTCCAGTGATATGGAAGGCAGAAGGAGGTTTAGCTTACATGTGCCTTCATAAAGGAGAGATTTCTTCTTCAAGTATAGAATCCCTTCTTCAATTTTCTCTCTGCTATTCTTGTTTCTACTTTACATCGGTTGAGGTCTTCCTCACATTGTTCCAGCTGTACCTGAGGAATAGAACAGTCTGAGACAGAAGGCTTCAGAAGAAACATAAAAGTAGATGCAGAAGGAAAATAATTGGGTTCTGTAGTCATATTGTGATGGGGTAAATTCATAATGGTTTAAAACTGTACTTTTGATCAATTTTACATTAGTTTTCAGTGGTCTTTCAATAATGATTATCTAGTTTAAGCCAATTTAAAAAAAAAGGTCTTGTTTTCTAAGACATGGGTTATTTCTGAATTCCCTCCCTATTTCCTAACTATAGATTGTGAGATAGGGGTGTGTCTAGCCACAAGTCTGGCCATACGAAATGTAACGCGGTACACATCTCATGATATGATATGTATCAAAATATATTCCAAGACTGTGCAAGAACAATTTTTCCCTTTTTTTTGTTTTTTTTAAGAGTATGACTTACTCTACCTGAATATTGCTTTGCCTTTCATGGCAATAAAGTGGTAAAAATAATTTTGTAAAACGATCACTACGTTAAGTACTACAACTATATCTCATTTACAAGTTGCTTTTACCTCATGTCTGCCTGTGCCATTCCTAGATAAGTTCAGGATTCATCTCGACATGTCATGTAGATTCCTCACCAGAAGGTTTTTTGATGTATGCCACCACGTGAAGTTTGATTGCTAAACCAAAAGAGTGTTCTTGGCCATCGCCACACTGGATCATTACAAAAACCAGCCCAGTCTCAGTAAAATGCGTACATATGCCATGATTTGGGAAATACCGTGTATAATATACGCCAAAACCGGTTTTTGCGTGCATATAATACGCGCTGTCCTAAACGTGTTAAAATGTGTTTTCCACGTTTGACACGTCCCCTGGTGGAGGCCTGAGCATCACAGACAGCCCCACAAACGATCAATTTGCTTTTCTAACCCTAACCATAACCGTAATCCTAACCTAAACCAGGAACGACGTCATCTAGAAAAGAGCCGGAGGATTTCTGACCACGTGATCAAAACGAAACCTAAAAAGTCGTGTATATTGTACGGCGGCGCAACCTATTCTCTACCATTGCATATCATATGCACGGAAAAAGCGTGTTTGGCGTATAATATACACGGTATTTCAGAGTGCAAAGTCGTGGAATATGTACGCATTTTACTGAGAGTGTGTTGACAAAAACACACAACAGACAGCCAGCGTCTGTATGAGCACGGGGAGCTCGTGCAGCTAGCAGATCACCGCTAGCTTGATATGCTAGCTTCATGGGGAAAAGTGTTTGTGTTAGCCTGGGGGAGACTGGGGGTGTTCTCACTGCTCTACATCACCCTGTGAGGACCCGCTCGTTTTCGTGGGTATGGGAGTAGCTAAGAACAGTAGCTTTTTAGAGGATTACTCAGAAATGTATGAACTATCAAAATAGAGATTTGGGGATTTTTATAGTGAGGAGTGAATATTATAAAACACTACAAAGATCAAAAAGTTTATGGTATAGGCCCTTGAACAAATATTTGTTCTCAAGGGGAATTTTCAACAATGTCTGTTTTCAACCACAAAATATTTTTCTGTGTAAAAAAAACAAAGACTAACTGCGTTTGCTGACAAATAATTATTTAAATATCGTCTTGTCTGCATTTAATTAAATTTCCAGATATGATGCAAAATCTGCTCTCCTGCTAGTTTTCAGCCCCTCACACCCCCAATCCAACATTCACAATGATTTGAATAAAGAGAGAGACAGAGATCATTTTTTTTAATACTGTTTGTCTTCTATCATCAGAAAAGCACAAAAAGAACATGTCAAAAACACAATTTTCACAGGAGTGGGTCTTAAAAGACAAAATGAAAGCAAATAGAAACAGCAATGAAGTCCCAGTCTGTCCATGTGAGTGTCTGGTTTTGTTAAAATTATCCTCCATGTTGGTAGATTTAGACATGAGCATCATGGGCAATAAATAAATAAATAAAGGAAAACCAAAATAAATGCACAAACACATTATTCCCGACTCAATTGTCACATCAAACGTGCCCTTGGGTCGGTTCGCCTGCTCTGTGTCGTATTCTCACTCAGAATTGTTCAGAGATGAAGAGGAGCAGAGATTGGTCCACGTCGCCACCTCAGGGATTGGGGAACTCTATATTTGGCTTCTTTTATTTTTACAGCATTTCATTATTCTTAATTAAAAACACAATTTAAGCATCTGTTAATGATGCCTGTTTTCATGTAATATATTGCTGTTCACATTTTTTACAAAAAACAAAAAAACAAAACAAAAAAAAAACTTGATGAGTTGTAATCAAAGAGGAGGGATATGGTTTAAATCAATAAACATACATGTTTACTGTCAACTTATTGTATATTTATATCAGCCATGTGATGCAGAAAGTTTAGAGACAGTGGATGGGATAGAAGAAAGTGAGACCTGGAAGAGTTCTGTTGTCCTCTGTGAGACAAACAAACAGTTTGGAGTCTTCACAGCAGTCTAAATATATAAATAGAGCTTAGCAGGAATAGTTCCTCTTGGTAGCTGATGTTCCAGGACACTGAGATGAAAGTGATTCAAGTGGCTAAGACAAAATGATCTCATCATTCAGATTAAGTCATGCATAACAAGAATTAAGTTCTGTTGTCTACCTCAGTAGACAAGGCGAGTTTATTTGTGTAACACATTTTATGTACAGAGAATATTCAAAATAAAACATTAAAATAAGCAATCAAGAGAAATGCTAAAGGTGTGATCATTACAATAAAATTTAGAGAAAGTAAAAATATTTTAATTTAAAACAAGCATAGATAAACAGTGCAGACGTAAACTTTTGAATACATATTAATCAAATAACTGAGAACAGGTGAGTCTTTAACCTGGATTTAAATACACTGAGTGTTTCAGCAGATCTAAGGTTTTCTGGAAGTCTGTTCCAGATCTGTGGTGCATAGAAGCTGAATGCAGCTTCTCCATGTTTAGTTCTGACTCTAGGAACTGATAAAAGACCAGATCCTGATGACCGGAGAGGTCTGGCTGGTACATACTGGGTCAGGAGGTCAGTCATGTATTTTGGTGCTAAACCATTCAAAGCTTTATAAACCAGTAACAGAACTTTAAAGTCTATCCTCTGACAGACAGGTAACCAGTGTAAAGACTTCAGCCGGCGTGTCTTTTGATAGATGATGATGAACGCTAGTGCCGCGGTAGATATTTGAATAATAATGTGTGATGGAAATGCAGCTAATGATATTAACGTTGTTCTTGTGTTCAGTAAATAGCAGAATTGATCAGATAAATAAACTGTATGTAAAGTATAATTACATAAGCCATAATTGATATTTTACATATTTATGCTTAGTTTTCTGCTTCAGTCAGTTGGCTTTAACATTTTAGAGGCAGCACAAAACAATGCAGTGGCTGTTAAAAAGAAAAATAATGGCAGAACAAGAAAGAGACCAGAGTCCTGATCTGAGAAAGAAAAGCTCAAAGCAATAAGATATAAGAACCCCTTACAAAGACATAAACAACAAGTGAGCAGACACACAAGTCAAGTGTTAGATCTAAACTAAAGGAACGTGGCTTCACCAAAACAAAAGCCTTAATTAACACTGAAACAAACGAGATCAAACTCAACGCGAGCTGATTGAAGCAGTTAGAGCCAGTTGGTAAAAAGATAACATAGATTTTGAGTTTCTAGACTGAGGTGATAATGCCACACATTTCAGTTTGTGAAAAAAAAAAAAAAAAAGATTTAAACAAAAAACAGTCTTTAGAAGGCACGTGGTGGAAATGGTATTTACAGGGGAGCAGAAATTGAGCAAGACAATTAGACAATTAGACAAAAAAAAGTCTTAAATGGTTGAAGATTATCAACTTTTAGTTTTACAAATACATAACTTATAAACTATGAAGAGAAATCTGGATCTTAATATTGTTGGGATTTTTGTAACAAATCTACAGCTCATATATGTTCATCCTGGTGATCTTTAAACCACTTCACAGATGTCCTTCAATAAATTAAAGTGTTTAAAGACCAACTCCAATAAGAGTAGTTTTATTGGTGTTTTTTTAAAATGTTCTTGGATTTTTTTCATACAGGAGGATATTTATAAAAAACAAAACAAGATTAGAATTCTGAGTATTTCTTTACAAGCTGCATTGGATCAGGAGCAGATGAAAACATAACACACACACACTTCTGTAAAAAGAATGTCTGAATAGCTGCCTAGAATATGCTGCAAGATGTATTTATTTTTTTTTGCAAAACTTCACTAATCACTAACAAAAACTGTTAAGAATATTCCCTTCCTCAGGCAGGACATGAACCACCAACCTTCGTAAGAGGAGGCCGATAGTTGGCCACTGCACTACTGCTGAACACAACTTACTGCTCATTGTAGGATTTTTGTAGAGGCATCTCCAGTGTTAAAGTTTTAAAGATTTATGTTGTTAAGGTTTTAAAAAATAGGAGAAAAAAAAGAGTACATTGCCAGTTAAATTCTTGTTTTTCAACCACAAACAGGAGTATTTGTAGACCTAAATGGTAGGGGCAGTGAATTTCCAAGCAATTGAATGTAATTAAAACAGACAAACCTCTGCTTTAAGTCAATTTTTCCTTGTCTTATTTCCTTTCCTTGACCTAAAAGCTGTCCCTAAGTACGTGTTTTGCGACTTTTTCATCCTTAAAGTTTTAAAGAAACACCAACAGCGACAACGCCGCCCCCCTAGCTTAGACGACAGCAGCACCGGACAAAACTGTTAAAAATAATAATAATTGGCCTAATCCTTCCAATTTGCTCTGTCCAGCAGAAGCCCTGAGTGACCCGCTGCTGAAAATATTTCTTAAAAAGTAGATGAAGAAGGAGAGCAGAAATATATTTAAGAAAGAGTCTAAGATCATTAAAGACCATCTACAAATATGAACACACATATTTTGGAAACAAACAAAAAAAACACTTTTTCTTTAAAAGTTTTTACAAACTGAAAAAAAGAAGAAAGTATTTTTATTTTTGCAAATATGTATAAAGAATGTTCCATTTTGTATTTTAACTTTCAGAATGCTTTTTTGGTCCAAAGGAATAAAAGTAAAGGTATTGGTGCATACACCAATATGAAAAATATTTCCTAAAGCTCCTTGAGGGTTGCACAAACAAATCCATAAAAACAGTCTGTGGGATGGAACGTTGTGGCACATGGAATACTGATTGATGTAAAGTCTAAAACGGATGTTAATGTGTTTGTTTATGCTGCCATTAAACCTTGACTCTCCCTCCATGGCACTGCCAAGTAATCCTGCATGCAATATGCCTTTGAAGTTTAAATTCAAGATGACATCACTTTAAACTCGGGGTGGAAGGTTCCCCACTTCGTTATTTTCACTTTCGTTTTTTTTTTTAAGCTTCACGGAAAATGGACCCACTGCAGAGCAGGGAGAATATTCTTTCTGAAGGTCAGAGTTTAGGGCTGTCTCTGCAGCAGACTCGTTTTCAGTGATACATGATACAGACTACTGCAAGTATTTCTTCAGTATTATGAAAAATATGTAATTCCCAAGCAGTAGATATACACACATAAACACTCTGGATACCTGCTGGGAATCCCAAAATATTGCCAGTTATCGCAGTTGTTTTATTTTTGCACTCGACTTATCCACACGCCTTTGTGTTTGTCTGCACAGAGGAACAACAACCGGATACAAGGTCAAAGCCGAAACACAGTTTTGGGAAAAACAACGTAGAAGAAGAGTTGATGAAACATTTTCTAAAAATCCTTAAGGTAAAACGCCAAATTTTATTTTTTCCTGGCCTGTCTGGAAAAATGAGGGAATGTTTGGCTTGATCCATTTAGACATTCTATTAAATTTAACAGGGTAGCGGTTTGGGGTGTGTGTGCGGTGGTGGTAGGGGGGTGTTACGGTCTCAACTCTAATCAGGCTGGAGGAGAGAGCCTCACAATGCAGCCAATAACGCAATGGATTACATGGAGATTGACTGACGGACAGATTCTGTTGAATTTCCCTTGAAATTGGAAATGTTGTTCATGTTGTCCGCCTTCACACGCTGAACTAAACCCATTACCTGCAGCATGTCATTTCCCAACACTGTTATCCACACGTTAATGTTCCAGATCAGAAAATACAATCACAAATGTACAAATTTCTCTGATCTTTTGTAAAAAAAAAAATGGTGATTGTTCTTTACTTACTACTTTCATGTAAAATGTTTTTTTTCACATTCCTGATTTGAATGTAATAGTTTTTTAGACTCAGAACTTTAAAGTTCCCCCATGACGTTTTTCCCTTAAGAAACGTTCCCAGTGGCATTTGAATTATGAAGTTTGTAACCAAAATCCCACAACCTAAATATCTTAAAAAGCCATATTTCATATTTTAGTTAACGGCACTGTTTCCAAAAACTAATCTTTTAATTATTTTATTTAATTATTTTGATTATTTGTCATAAAATTTGAAAATGTTCACGTCTGTCAGAGAAAAGTCTATAAAGTGTGGTGAGCAATTTAACAGCCTTAAAGCACATAAATCCTACTTCATCTATTGCTGTTTTTTTGTCTTTTTAAGAAGACAGTAACTAATGACAAACATTTTCTTTAAAGTGGAAGATTTTCTGACATTAAAAAGCTAACTTTCAAAAGTAAAGTAATGTGATTTTACTTTAGTTTATTGAAGCTGAATTTAGCATGATCAGTCACAGGCCTAAAACAACATGGATACTGGAATAAAATTTTGCCAGACCGCACAGAGCAAGACAACGAAAAAGCAAGACAGCTAAAAAGCAAGAGTGCCAAACAGCAAGACAGCAAGACCGCAAACAGCAAGACCACAAACAGCAAGACCACAAACAGCAAGACCACAAAAACAGCAAGACCACAAAACAGCAAGACAACGAAAAAGCGAGACAGCGAAACATCAAGAGTGCCAAACAGCAAGACAGCAAGACCGCAAACAGCAAGACCACAAAACAGCAAGACCACAAAACAGTAAGACCTCAAACAACAAGACCACAAAACAGCAAAACTACAAAATAGTGACATAGCAAACAGCAAGACCACAAAACAGCAAGACAACGAAAAAGCGAGACAGCGAAACATCAAGAGTGCCAAACAGCAAGACAGCAAGACCGCAAACAGCAAGACCGGAAACAGCAAGACAACGAAAAAGCGAGACAGCGAAAAAGCAAGAGTGCCAAACAGCAAGACCGCAAACAGCAAGACCACAAAACAGCAAGACCACAAAACCGTAAGACCTCAAACAACAAGACCACAAAACAGCAAGAGAACACAAAACAATGAAACAACAAACAGCAAGACCGCCAACAGGAAGACCACAAAACAGCAAGACCACAAAACAGCGAGGCCGCGAAAAAGCAAGAGTGCCAAACAGCAAGACCACAAAACAACAAGACCACAAAACAGCGAGGCCGTGAAAAAGCAAGAGTGCCAAACAGCAAGACCACAAAACAGCGGAGCAACAGACAGCAAGACCACGGAAAAGTGAGACCACAAAACAGCGAGACCGCAAACAGGAGGACCGCAAAAAGCAAAACCACAAAACAGTAAGAAGGCGAAAAAGCAAGACTACAAAATAGCAAAACTACAAAACAGTGACATAGCAAACAGCAAGACCACAAAACAGCAAGACAACGAAAAAGCGAGACAGCAAAACATCAAGAGTGCCAAACAGCAAGACCGCAAACAGCAAGACCGCAAACAGCAAGACCACAAAACAGTATGACCGCAAACAACAAGACCACAAAACAGCAAGGCCACAAAACAGTAAGACCACAAAATAGCAAGAGAACACAAAACAGTGGAACAACAAACAGCAAGACCGCAAACAGGAAGACCACAAAACAGCAAGACCACAAAACGGGGGAAAAACAAACAGCAAGACCGCCAACAGGAAGACCACAAAACAGCAAGACCACAAAACGGGGGAACAACAAACAGCAAGACCGCAAACAGGAAGACCACAAAACAACAAGACCACAAAACAGCGAGGCCGTGAAAAAGCAAGAGTGCCAAACAGCAAGACCACAAAACAGCGAAGCAACAAACAGCAAGACCACGAAAAAGTGAGACCGCAAACAGCAAAACCACGAAA
Organism: Oryzias melastigma; assembly: GCF_002922805.2. Taxonomy (NCBI): domain Eukaryota; kingdom Metazoa; phylum Chordata; class Actinopteri; order Beloniformes; family Adrianichthyidae; genus Oryzias; species Oryzias melastigma. The sequence goes on from NC_050533.1 coordinate 21,402,731, forward strand.
CAGTAAGAAGGCGAAAAAGCAAGACTACAAAACAGCAAAACTACAAAACAGTGACATAGCAAACAGCAAGACCACAAAACTGTGACACCACGAATCAGTGAGACCGCAAACAGCAAGACCACAAAACTGTACAAGAGCGTGAAACAGTGAGACTACGAAACAACAAGAACGTGAAACAGCGACACCACGAAACAGCAAGACCACAAACAGCAAAACCACAAAAACAGCGAGAACACAAGACAGCGACATCACAAAACAGCAAGTTCACCAAACAAAGAGGATGTGAAACAGCGACACCACGAAACAGCAAGACCGCAAACAGCAAGAGTGAGACCACAAAACAGTGGGACAGCAAACAGCAAAACCGTGAAAAAGACTACAAAACAGTGAGACAACAAAACATCAAGATTATGAAATACTGAGACTGTGAAAGGTGAACCCCGATATAGCTAGGAACAATAGTTTTAAAAATGACAATATTTATTAAACCAATAAATGACTAGTTTAAACTCACTGTTGAATGAATGCAAAACAAACATGTTGCCTGGGAATCTCTTGCGGAACCAGACATTTGAAAGCGAAACAGTAAATGACTATAATAAAGGTGTTTTTATTCTACGAGTGCGAGGACTAGTGAGTCAGAGAAGGTGTCTAGTGGATATGTAATGGGAAGATTCCCAGCAGCCTTAAATGTTGCAATATAGCTGATATCATATCTTAGGGTCTTCTAATTAGCTCAAAGTCTTATCAAAAATGAAGGTTTTCAGTTTAGAACAGCTGGGCTCACAAGATAGGAGTCTGTTAACTGAAGGGACGTTAGCCTGAAAGCTTCAGAGGGATGAGATCTTTAAGACACAATGAAGCTTGGACATTAAGGAGTCATATTCAAGGGGAGCCGCTATAAAGTTAAAGCCGGATTAAAGTGGAGAAAAGGTAAAAATAGAGGGGGGAAAAAAGTGTGCTCACTTCAGCGAAATCCATCAAAACTCTGAACAGCAGGGAGAATCACAGCCATGCTAACCCCACCTGGGTTGGTGTTTGGAGGCATTTCTTGATTGATACGTACGTGCGTGCTGATGAATACAGCATTTCATTCTTATCATTCTTTCATAACAGAGTTTTTAATATAACACAGACATGGTGAGAGTCTTGATTACTGCTAACTCCGGTGAAAGCAGGAAGACTGACGTGCCGTTGCGAGGCTTTGCCTTCCGTTGCTTCCTCTTTTGTGTGCCCACGGTTCTTGACTTGTGGCTGTACTGTGAGTTCACCACACAGTGAGACATTATGAAGGCTCCACTTCGTAAGCAGAGTTCATTGTTCTTTATTGGACCTGGTCTGTTCTAATCAAACTAAGATTTACCTGACTTTACTGCTCGGAGAGTGTGTGGGGGTTTGTATCTGGAACACACACAGCTGGCGTTCAGAATGAATACGTCTCTATGAAGGGAAACAGCTGTACTGTGTTTGAACTATTTCACTGGGAGTTTTTCTTTCTCTCTCAGTTTGTCAGCAGTGTGCCTGATGATGAATGATATGTGTTTTACTGCTGCTGGGAGGACTATTGTTTTTTGTCTGCAGTGTGCTCAGAGGGATTTTTTTTAATCCCAGCAACATTCTTTTGTTGTATACCATTAACTGAAATTTCCCACATTTTGCAGTTGAAAAGAGGTCTAACAGCAGGGGCGGTTTGGCCTTATTAAATGATTATGACCCCTATCTCTTTGGTTGTTTAGTGTTGCCTCTCCTGTTATTGTTGTCATCATTTGTGAGTGTGAGGCATGTGCGATTGGTGGCGATAGCTAAAAATAACACACATTTTCCTTATAAACCTTCAAATCAAAGTCCCAGTTGAGAATCTGCAACAGTTGCTTTCCAGAGTTTTAAATTCCATGTCCTGTATAGCAATACATGGGGAAAAAAAGTAGTTTCATGCAACTTTGAATTCTGTTTTAAGCTCCAAGCACATGACCTAAATTAAGTGGTTATTTCAAATCTTGGAGAAAGTCTTCTAGGTTGACATTGTTAACTTTGATCTGAGTCAGTTAATGTTACGTCCCCAAAGGGGAAAAGGTGCAACATATAGAAAAATAAACCAGGAGGGATCAAAATAAGATTGGCAGCTGGGCTGTTTATTACAAAAACTTAAACTAAACCCAACACAAGTAGTCAATAATGAGGGGAGAAAGCTTTCTAACTTAAAATCTCAGGCTTTTAGCGTCAGATAGACATTAACATAAATACAAAACCAAAAAGCAAATCACAATATCAGGAAAAACCAAAGTCCCAAAACTAAATTCACAGGAAGGGCAACACCAGGCAAAACAGGCTTAGCTAGGAGCTGAGGCCGACAACAGGGGCAGGCTGAAGAAACTGATTCCCACTGGAATTTCAGCCGCCCCCTCATCCAGGTTGGGGCTCTTCTTTTATATCCTCCCATCCTGGCCTGGTAATTGGTGAGTGGAGGGAGGAGAGATGGTTTCCTTGAGGGGGGCGGAGCCAACAGCAACCACTGCTGGCCTTTCAAGGAAGCTGTAAAAGGCTAAACAAATAGACATACATACATACATACAGACACACACAAGCCCAGCAAGCCAGGGGCCGTAACAGTTAACCAGCTCATTTCTAGATGCACTTGTTCGCTGTTCAAATGAACTATGATTCTTTGATTAGTCCAAAAGTTCCTCCATATTAGTCCAAAATCCAACCATCCATCCGGGTTGCGGGGGCAGCACTCTAAGCAAAGATGCTCAGATTTCCATCTCCACTTCCTCCAGTTCCTGGTACCTCCACCCAGTGGGACATGCCCATAAAGCCTCCCCAGGGAGCTGCCAGGAGGAACCTCAACTGGCTCCTCTCGATGTGGAGGAGCAGTGCCTCTACTCCGAGATTCTCACCCTATCTCTAAGGGGGAAAATCCAGCCACTCTCCAGAGGAAACTCATTTCAGTTGTTTAAATTCAAGACCTCGTTCTTTCGGTCATGACCTAAAGCTCATGACCATAGGTGAGAACTGGAACAAAGATCGACTGGTAAGTTGAGAGCTTTGCTTTCCGGCTCAGCTCTCTCTTCACCACAATGGACCGGTACAGCAACCGCATGACGGCAGACGCCGCTCCAGCAGTGTTAATTTCGTTGACGAAAAATTTTCGTCATCGTCTTCGTCAACGACATTATTTATCCAACGAAAACGAAACGAAAACGAAACGAAAACGAAACGAAAACGAAACGAAAACGAAACGAAAACGAAACGAAAACGAAACGAAAACGAAACGAAAACGAAACGAAAACGAAACGAAAACGAAACGAAAACGAAACGAAAACGAAACGAAAACGAAACGAAAACGAAACGAAAACGAAACGAAAACGAAACGAAAACGAAACGAAAACGAAACGAAAACGAAACGAAAACGAAACGAAAACGAAACGAAAACGAAACGAAAACGAAACGAAAACGAAACGAAAACGAAACGAAAACGAAACGAAAACGAAACGAAAACGAAACGAAAACGAAACGAAAACGAAACGAAAACGAAACGAAAACGAAACGAAAACGAAACGAAAACGAAACGAAAACGAAACGAAAACGAAACGAAAACGAAACGAAAACGAAACGAAAACGAAACGAAAACGAAACGAAAACGAAACGAAAACGAAACGAAAACGAAACGAAAACGAAACGAAAACTCCCGCCCAGACACGAAAACTTTAACAAAATTGATAGACTTTTTCGTCAACGAATAAAAATGAAACTAAAATGCTGATCGAAGACGATATCCAATCATAATGACTGCTGGTGGAGGAGGGCGGGAGCCAATGCAGAGCGATCCAATCAGAACACAGAGCCCTGCAGCCCGCCTGGGAAGATGCTAATTCAATTAATTGTGTCTGTGATATAGGTGAAAAATGTCTAATCCAGGTAGAAACAGAGAAGTACATATAGGGACAAATGTTATATTTAACGCCACCCTCAACAAGACGTTGTGTGGAGCGACATCACAGGCAAAAACACAAGAAAACCTGAAGCGACGTTTGCAGACAAGCCAACCTGAAATCCACACAAAGGTAAACATACAAACACGATTATTTCCAGCGTATTGGGCTGAATCCAAATTCTCCCCCTAATGTCAGTAATGCGGTTTTGTTTTAGCATGACGTTTGTAAAGTTATAAACCGATGTTTTAGCGTATTTCCGAGCGCTAGCAGCCCCGCTGCTTCTTCAGATCCACAAGCAGTCACCGGTTTAATCTCCAACTCCATCACGTTACGTGACAACAGCGCCCTCTATTGGCCGGCGGTGGTATTACAGTTCATCACAGATATGCTGTTCAAGCACATATAACATGCTCACAGGTGTTCTGGACAGCTTACACCCCATGTTTTTTTATGCATTTTTACACTTGACTCAATACAAGTTTTTTTTGTTAAGACATTTATAATAAGACTGATGTTATTTACACATATTTACATGTGACCAGCACAGAATATGATGAAATTCATGTTTTGTCCACATGTAATACGTGCAGCCAGGATCCCGTTGCTGCATTTTAAGTTTGTGCAAGGCTGGATTTCTTTTGTTGGCCGCACGTATTTAAAATTAAACTTAAAGTTAAAGTCCCATTAACTGTCACACTCCTAAAAGTGTGAAATGTGTTCTCCACATTTGACCCATCCCCTGGTGGAGCCGTGAGCTGCAGAGACAGCAGCATTCAGGAAACATTTGCTTGTTTAACCCTAACCATAACCATAATCCTAACCTTAACCCCTGTCCTCTGGGTCAGTGCGACTGAGGTAAAAGTTCATCACTGGCCGCACGTTTTTTGAAAATTACATACAAATAGACACTTTCTTTTTGGAAATGGGATGGAATTATAATTATTTTTTTCTTTTAATGTGTTTTAAGTTGTTGAAGCTGAATTAACAGAAATTACAAGTTTGGAAAGCAAAGTGAAGTAAAATGTTTCTTTTTTACAAATTAGTAAAATCTTTGCGTGTTATTCATATGATTATACTTAGTAAATTTAATTCAAATGCTTTATCTTTATTCTATATTTTTGTCGACTAAATATCTGCTGTAATTTAGTCGACTAAAATGTGACTAAAATTATTAGAATCAACATGACTAAATTGCGACTAAAACTAAACCCTATTTTAGTCAAAAGACTATGACTAAAACTAAATTAAAATTCTCTGTCAAAATTAACACTGTGCTCCAGTCCGCTGTTGATCTCCAGCTCTGATCATCCCTAACTCTTAAACAAGACCCCGAGATACTTTAACTCTTCCACCTGAGGCAGGAGGACTCCACTCACCGAGAGAGGGCAAATTAACCTGCTTGAAATGCCACCTTAACATGGTGGAGGGGTTTGAGTGTTAGAGTGATCTCAGGAGCTATCCTTTGCCCCTGGTAGGGTCTCCCATGGCAGACAGGTACTGGCTGATGAGCTAAACAAGAACTGTTCAAAACCCCTGTAAGAGAAGTGCAATCCAAGATTCCGTCACGTCACCTGGATTGGCATCACTGGGGCTCCACCCAGGAGCCAGACCTGGGGTTGGGGCTTGTAGGCGAATGCCTGGTGGCCGGAGCTCCTCCCATGGGCCCAGCTGAGTCAAGACAGAAGAAGCAACGTAGGATCACTCTCCAGTGAGCCCACCACCTGCAGGAGAGGTCAGAAGGGGCCAGTGCAATGTGGTTTTGGGTAGCAGTCAAAGGCAGTGACTCGGCGCCCCATATCCCAGTGCCACAGTCTTTACCTAAGTGTGAGTGGAAATCCCACTGCAGATGATCATATTTGCCCTCTGCAGTCTGCCCTCTGCGGCACTGCAAATCCATTTTGTTTGGTTCAAATTTTGGCTGGATGCTGGAACTGAACAGCAGCAAATAAGGGTGGGGGGTGGCAATTATACCTACACGAGTTTGGAGTTTCGTGAGGTTGGCAGCAGAGCCTGTGGTTTCTGCCATTCAGTAACCAATATAATCCATGTACTAGACCACTCCCGCATCACACCTGAGCTGTAACATTTGCTGTGTGAGCTTATGGTCATTCCCAAGTTGTCCCATATTGACCATGGACGCATGGTTAAGGACCTCTCTGCGCCACTTTCTGACATTTTGGGGTATCCACAACTGACTTTTTTTTTATCAAATCAAGGGTCTAGTAATTTTGTCGGACGTGGTACTGGACGTTGACCTAACCTCGGGACGGACACGGGAAACGGCCAGTACCAGTACCCCAACTCTTGCCTGGTACGTGTCCGGGACCTGTACTGATCCGAGCTTGGTACCGATCTGCATTTTGTACCTGGTTAAGGTTAGGATGCTTCTGCGGTCCTCATCCCAGTTGGGGAGCCTTGATTTAAATGGATCAACCATCACCTCAAACAATAACGAGTTGGAGACATCCAAAACGTCAATTTAACACTGCTGCAGCAGAGCGAGGTCATTGCAGGCTTGGTAGTCGTTACCATGACAACACATCACACTATCAAATTATTTCTTGTGCGAAACGATTTCAACATAAAAAATGTATAGATCAAAGTACTAATAATTCATATAATATTTTTTTCTTTGTAAATAATCAAGCAAAATAATACTCTTTGAGGTGTCCATGATCCAAAATTATTAGATTTCACTAAAGCAACTCTTTACACCATTACTTTCTGATAATGGAAATCATTCCTTAATTGTAAAACAAAAAACATGTACACAACAGGAATTAACAACTCAAAATCTCTAGAACATTTGTTGTAGGAAAGAACAAACAAGTTAGTAGTTGGAGTTAGAAAAGAGACAGCAGACTAATGTGTTTCATTTGCAATGATGTGTTGCTCCTATGTCTCCCAACAAAACCATCACTTTTCAGGGGTGTCTTGTCAAAGCAGTTCAGGGCAGCTACAACACTGTATAGTGAATTATCTGTCAGCTCGGAACAGTGGCCAAAGGGTCATAACCAAGGACGAAACTAGCGGTGCATGAAATTGCAGAAGTTATAATAAAAATGTCCGTTAAAAGAAATGACAGGTTTAAAGCAGCTCCGGTCCATTTTACTGAGCACCAAATGAAGCAGTAGTGCATTAATTCTGACACTTGATGTGGCAGAAAATCAGCCCGATGATGCATCTTTTAGGTTATTGCCCAGATATTAAAGTTTATCTCATACAAGTGAATGGAGGACCGTAAATCTATTTTTCCTTTCAAGCAAGCTTTCCATCCTAAGTCCTCATAACAAACCACACAGCAAAGGCTAAAGCTAATTAAAGGATTTCTTCAGCCTTGTTTCTCCTCTAGAAATCTGCTATCTTAGGAGTGTCCATTTGGAGAGCCTGACTATTGATTACTGCTGCCTTTCTTGGGTGATGAGCTGTGCTGCAGGTGCAGTCTGTTCTAATAAATTGGGTTCACTCATTTAATAGGGCTTGGCCTCAATGCTTCTCTCTATTGACTGAAATATCTCCCCTAAACCTTTCATATTAAAGTGGAATACGGCCACCGTTACCCTTGGTATATTGGGTAATTTATTATACACTCATCCTTAGTGCTCATCTGAGAAATTAACAATGCTTAATAGAAAGAAAATACAGAAAATAAGCATCTGTGTGAACATAAGAACCCAGCATTTAACAACAAAAAAAAAGATTTCTAGGAAATCTTTTTAATTTAAATTACTATAATTCAGAAAAATATGTAGTTTAACATTTTTTATATATTAATCAAATATAGCAGGACTTAAGTTAAAATTGTAAGTGGCTTCATTCTCTATATTCAACTGAAAGTAAAAATGTATGAAAATGAAAAAAGTTTGGAAAAAAAAAACCCCTGTACCACAAGACTTATCACAAAAGGAGAAATAAGAAAAGAACAATCCTCATGCTGAAGTCAGTGACAGGTCTGACAGACATAAGTGCATGCTTTAAATCCATGGACCACTACTTCTCAATAAACCCACTATTTTAGTCTGAGAATCCAGCATTCAAATATCACCCCAAAAGACATCTGTCTCTGTCCTAAAATTTAAGAGGAAACTCAGCGTATCTATAGACTTAAAAGATATTTCAAATATGAAAACTGTACATATTTTTTTCTATTCATCATACCTTTTAATATATAAAATTTATTTAAGAATTTAGTAATTGTGAAAACGGGAAACAAAAAATTTTCTTGGACTTAAATGACTGTAATGGATATTCTTACAGTAACACCAACATATTTTACATGGATTTTATCTACTATTACAGGTTTGAATACCTGAGCAATGGAGCTTTATTATTCTGAAATTTAACTGACCTAATTTCAGTAAATATATAAGGATTTTTTAGGTGAGTTGAGTTTTACTAAAAGACTTTTTAAACATCATAAGGCATTTTTCTAAAGTTATTGTGTTATATTAGAATTGGTTTTATGGTTTCAGTCACTTAGAAATGACACGTTTTACACCGCTGCAGTGTTATGAGAGAGTTAAGGCACACCCTTTCCATCAAACTAATTTGACAGGTGACCCCTGACCCTACAACTGTCAATCAAACTTTTTGAAAGATGACGTATTAATTTATGTAAAAATGTATGCATCATCTATCAAAAAGTTTGATTGACAGTTGTAGGGTCAAAGGTCAGCTGTCAAATTAGTTTGATTGAAAGGGTATTCTTTAACTCTCTGTTATGACTTCTGCATAAATATTAGGGGTATAACGGTTCACAGATAATCCATTATCCCTATGGATCACTAGCTATGGATCGGCACACTCGTGTACCGTGGATCACCCCGCCCCACCCAATTGTCTGTACACATCGAATGCAATTTGCGTCAAATTCATGTACACCGTCTTTGTTCAAGCGTCAAAGATGTTGCTTGACTGTTCTTTAAAAGAGTGTTAGCGCGAAGCTCCCGCCACATGTGGGAGGAGCTTCCATCAAAAATGGAGAACGCGAATGATTAGAAATTGACATTATTTTTTCTGAAGAGCTGAATAAAAACCTTCTTCCTGTGCGGAGTTGCAGCTGTTCCGCATTGTGGCAGGACAAAGCCACTGCTCTGTTAACAGGGACATGCCGTCAGGGAAGAGCAGTATGGCAACCAAGAGGTATCAAAAATCGCCAGCAAAAGCAGGCAGGGCAGTGCCTCACCTGCACATTTTACTACGGAGAATAATAATCATTTGAAATATTGAAATGTTCCCACAGTTTGAATTAATTCATTAATGCCAAAAAATAATATAAGTGTAATTTTAACTGTTTTGTTTAGGATATAATTTGGGCATCTGGGGTGGGGGGGGGGATTTGCACATTGGGGGTTACTGCACATAGATTCGTTATTTTCAAGCATTCTTTTCTCTCAGTTTTTGTAGATTGCAGGATCGGTGTCTGTCTCTGTAATCCAGTTTGAGGATTTGCTGTTCCGCAATAGTCCCTGGAAGGAGACAATAAAAACACAAATCATAATTTCTGGATGCAAATAAGAAAATTATAAAGTTCAGGAGTAGAACGAAACGATTATCTTCCATGTTTGTTTTAGACAGACCTTTTTCTTCATCTGCATTGCTGCAACAAACATCATACAAAAACAATGTGACTTATCCTCCGAAATATATGGTAGTACTGCTATTACAAATAGTTTGGGAAAAAAGTCAATGTTCGGAATGCAGGGCAGAGACACCACAGGAAGAGAATCTGTGTGATCTGCGGCTCAGGGAAGAGGAATACATGTCCAGCTGGGGATGCTGGTCCCTCTGAAGGATTCTCAGTGCTGGCACAGCTTCAAGAGATATGGCCAATAGATGTATAATCCTGCTTAGATCCATCCACTGTTCAAAGCAACCCAGATGATTTGAAACAGGATACACAAGAATTTCTCCCAGAAAGTCTTGATTAGGTTGCAAGTGTGTTAACTATGTGGAACGGATTATCTCTGCAAGAAAAATAGGGAGTGGACTTTCAGCACCTGATTTGTCTTTGTTTAACTTATATTTGATTTTGCACATAAAGTAATCAGTTTCTATTTTATTTTGCTGCACCTTTTGTCTGATTTCAATTAGGGATCTTGCACTACTTCCCAAAATGAAGAGGAAAAAATGTCTCTTAAGGAGCACAATGTGTAGGAAAATGTAACCTTGTATTTTTTTGTAGTTTCAATCAAACTATCTAAGATTTTCCTTTAAATTTCAGGCTTGATTTGGCAAACTATTTTTATGGGAGGAAAAAAAACCTCAAAACTTAAAACAACAAACTGTATTTCTTGAACTTCATTAGAGCATTTTCTATTTTAAAAAATTAAATATTCAAGGGCTTTTACCTTATGGAGTGAGTATCAGTAAAAACCAAAGACTTCATCCAATGTGAGGTCATAGATATACATGGTTGCAATACAATACAGGCGTGAGAAATTGCAGCAGACTCCGATTATCACTACACTAATAAAGTTGTGCTTTGAGTTGATGAAGAACTTGAGTGTTCTGCAAGCTTTCCATTTCATTCTGTAATTGTCTTGTATACACACGGCCATATGGCCTCATTGCTAAACAATGAGATGTCTTACAGGGTTGAAATAATGAACCACACCATATGTTGCATGTCAAGATCTTTTATCTATGGAGAGTATTTGGCACATCATTAAATGAAAAAGTGTCAGCGACGACAACCACATTTTTAGCAGATGGAAACCTATATCAGGCATAAAACTGAACTAAATTCCTACAGACTGGAGAAACTAGTAACCTCAGACCTTGATGTAACCAACCTGCCTCAAAAAGAAAAGAAAAAAATGCTTCTCCGTGCAGATAATCTGGACACCAAATCCCAAGCATGTTAGGACATGTAGGTAGCCCCCTGTTTGAAAAAAGCTAATTTAGTGAATAACTAACTAACATTTTCACACTTTAAACGTTTTTTGTGTCATCAACTTTCTGCTCTGAAATGAACTACTTTTAAAAAATGTCATTTTTGATCCCTGAACCCTTCTTTGAGGCTGCTTTCACACTGTTGGACTGTCCGGATGGTGAGGGTGTCAACAAGTTTCACACCTTGGACAAAGCAAACCATTGCCTAAATTTAGGGGTGTAATGATTCATTTTAACAACAATTCTGTCATGGTGCCTCTGTCAGTCTCCTCCCCCTCTCCTTTCCGCTTGGCTGCTGATTCTTCCCAGCTGCGACCACTCACCTCATCACCTCGTCTGCCTTCACAAGGGAGCTCCAGGATCATCATTCCTCGCCAGTCCGTTGCCCCTGATGATGCATAGTTGGTCTTCACGTCAAGTTTTAGTTAAGTCACGCTACGCCAGAACCTTGCCCAAACTCTCTTTCTGCTCACCCTCAGGAATCCAAACCATGAGCGGTCGCCAGAATCAGCCTCAACCCGGATCCCCAGTTCGGTCTTCTCCTGCGGTCACACCACGAGCCTCTGCCGTTACCTCTGCTCCTCGAACCTCCACTCCAGACGGCCACCCACTCCTGTGGAGGAATCCACCAGTGACGTCACCAGCCTCCGCCTCACGCCTGGGACCTACCTCAAGCTCTGCTCACGCTCTACCCATTTCCTCGCCATTAAATCTTTTACCTGCCACGCTCGTCTCCCGCTGTGTTTCTTCCGGGCTCCAGCATCTGGGTCGCTAAGGTGTTCTGTAGCCATGACGAATTCAATTCATATCGTAATTTGTGTTTGCTGATCCGATTCATACTTCGTATTGGTTCTTTTGGAACAATCTGATTCACAACCTAAGATGGATCTTTAGCCAAAACGTCCACCAGTAAGTAAAATAAACCTACCATGTCTCAATCCAAATGTTTTTTTTCCAGATCAATTTATTTCCTTTTGAAACTATTTTACAATGGTATAGGTTGATTCCATTCATAACTTGCCTCAGACAGATCTATTTGATTGGATTATCGGAACAGAAATCAATTCATCAACTAATCTTTACAACCAAAGCAGAAGAGGACCAAGTTGCCCGAATTAATCACATCGTTCCCAAACCTGCTCACTCGGGGGCGATGTTTCACAACCAAGTTGGAAAAAAAAAACAAAGAAGAAAACTTAACTACGCAAAACCTTTTGATTATTATAGATTATTAAACTCTAATAGCTTCTCAATAGATCATGTTTCCCTGTAACTTAGGCGCAACTTTATCCTATTTTTTGCAGCTCTGTACTATTTTTTTGTCTGTTTATATAGTCTAGATGAGCTTTTGTAAACACCAGCCATGCAAAAGCCAGCCTGTGTGAATGCAACCTTAGTGGAGAGTTGAGGCCAACACTGAAAAAAGCTGGAAAAAAATGGTAGAGTAATGCACATACAAAATAGGTATTTTGTCACATTTAGTGTTATTTTTTGACTAATTCTTAAACTTTCACATTTTTTTATAGTCTACTGCTCTACTAAATAAAGTTTTAAGTTATGTCATATGTTATGTAAAATGGTAATTCTATTACGTAACGTTTGGTAATAAAATTATTTTCTGTGTAAAAAATCAAAGGAAGCACCTGGACGATAAAAGACATTGTTCTTTTGTTAGTAAGTCAAACTCTCCCACACTACAGATGGAAAGTCATCTTAAAAGCAAAACAGCATTTTCATTTATGAGGTAGAATTCCATAAACATATACAGTTTTTTGAGGGGAAAGCCTCTCAAAGGACTACAAACCAATGTGGTTTGGAGAGGTTTTCTTAAAGGACGCTGGATTACTCAAACAAGGAGAGAAATCTAAAACCATTGGATAACTTTCATCACAGCTAGAAGAGATTGTATTTTGTCCAGTGGGATTTAAAAAATGGCTTATTTCCTTTCTCCACTTTGAAAAAATAAGTCAGAAAATGATTTTTTAACACTTCAATAAATGCGTCTTAAGCACAACTGCCATCCCATAATTACAAGTGTCAAGTAGCTCTGCAAATTAAACATGATGTTTTGTTAATTAAACAAATCTCTAAAGAGTGTCACTACATTTCCACAAGTTCAAGTAAAATATCTAAAACATAAAGCTGCTCCTATTAAAATCTTTTTTTCTTTAATTAAAAAACAATATTCAGTGGGACCTGTTACCTCTGCAAGATTAGGTACCTAATGCATGTTTATGTTCCTGTAGAAACTTAACAGCAACATTTCTCCGGTGAATTCCAATTTACTTGTTTAATGAAAACTATAAGAGACAGCAAAAACAAGCTTGTATTAGTCCTCAGAGCTCAGTGTAATTCACTTTTATCTAATGTAAACGGCAGTAGCAGCTACTTACTTTATAGTCTCTAAGAGTCCCATTAAGAGCAGATGATGGAATTATGCTCAAAAAAAGTAAGCCATGAACTATTATGGAGCTAAATGTGACGCCGTCCTTCTGAATCTAGGTCACGGTGGATGTCAGTGACTCCAATCACAGCAGTACATTTTCTGCACAATGACTGAAAACCAAGATAGTCAAGACGCTGCAATGACCCAATCAAATTCAGACCTCAATCAGGCAGAAAATCATTAGAACGACCTTCACAGAAGCATGAGATACTGAATATCTGCAATGTACAAATACAACACTGGAAGAGAAATTAAGCTTGATTTCTCCAAAATTCTAGTTTTTCTCCTTTTTTACTTTTATTGATCTTTATAGTGAAATGTCTGCTAGTCATTTGTACTGTATTTTCAGCACTAGCCTTACAGGCAGAGGAGTGGAGGCAGTTGCTTTGGGGCATTAACTGTTTCAGTGTCTGGATGAATACCCATCCCTAATAATCTAATTTAATTTTGTATCTCTTAAATTAATTACTCCCATTTTCTCAAAAACCTTTTAGCTGAAATGTTATCGACAAGTTAGCCAGTTAGGTGTAAATGTAAGGAAAAGAATAAGCAAAACTCAGTATAAACAAAGCTTTTCATGTGACTTAAAGGCCCCATGAAAATTCTACTTTTTGAGGTTCATTCCTCTATAAAGAACCCCAAAGTGGTATTTTAATCCGTTCATGCATTTAAGAGTAATCCTCTAAAAATCTGCACTATATGCAGCAGCCCCTCCCATACCCATGAAAACGAGCGGGTCCTATCGTGCTGATGTCAGCATGATGCCAACCACCCCCCCCTCTCTGTGGAGCTGTGGTACTAAGGTAGTTACCCCTTGCCAGAATGTGTATCCTGGCAGGGGGTAACAACCATGGCACCACACCTGTACCAGGAATCACCTTTCGGACCCATCTTTCAAGGTGGTCTTGGTTCGTTTCTAATCGGGCTGAACTTCAGTTCATTCTGAGATTCCTCAGTCTGAATACAAAATGAACTGAGAGTAGAACAACTGAACCAAAACAGCCACCGTCACCGTATCTGACAGTCACGTGACGTAAACACATTAGAAATTAGGCGATCGGTGAGCCATGGACAAATGTAGAGCATTAATGTCATGTTAGTCAAAAGGAAATGATTAGTTAACCGCTTACTTGTTAGAACGTTTATTTTAACACCACTGAAAAACGTATAACTCTCTTTTCTGTATCTCGTTACGCGGCATGCGCCATCTAGTTCCAACAGAATTCTCTTAAAAACAATGCCATAACACCGGAACGATGAGACACAGAAACTCATTAAAATGAGGTCGGATGAATTCATGCTCAATAAAGCAACTTTTAACATGACCCACGTTGATTCTACCGGCAATCTACATGTCACAAGGAGAAATACTTATTGTTGTAAGCTACTGACAGAACTTTTCAACAAATTAGTGATTAGCAATAATCAGCTGCTGCAAAATACATTTACAGTTGTTTGTATGCAGTTTGTCATCTTGCTTACCAAAAACTTTTGACACATTTGTTTAAATGGTAGATTTTGCTAATATTTCAGCTTCAATAGTGCCATTGAAGAACAAATGCATTTGTATTGGTGTTATGGTTTAAAAAAAGACTAAAAAGGTAATTATGAAATGAGCTGCTACTTGTTAAACAAGCTACTGTATTTTCTGCACTATAGGGCTCACAAGACTTTAAGAAGCATTCAACCAGACAAAATTGTAAGAGATAAGTCCATCAGTCAGTCAGATTTTATTTACTGCCTTCACAATATCTGTAGCTAGAACTTGTATGTAACATGCTACACATTAGCTACGTTAGCCGTTAGCTATGTTAGCATACTTGCAATACCTTTAATTACCAACCTTGTTTGCAGCACACAAAGCAGACTGATACAGTTAAAGCAAACATTACTGTGACTATGCTAACTCTAAGCCTTATTACTAATGCATCATTAAAATGCAGTCTGACACTGTTACACGTTAGCCACATTATCATATTCGCAATACCTGTAACTCCAACCTTATTAGTTACACGTAAAAAAACAGACTGAGACAGCTAAAGAAAACATAACTGTGACTATGCTAACTCCCAAACTTTTTAGTAATGCATAATTAAACCCCGTCCGACACTGCTACACGTTAGCCACATTAGCATATTTGCAATACCTGTAGCTCCTTACCTTATTAGCTACAAAAAACAGAGTGATACCGCTAAAACAAATGTTGCTGGCTGCAATAACTCAAACCTTGTTAGTAACATCTAAAAAAACAGTGCGACATCACTACACATTAGCTGCATTAGCATATTTTCAATATATATAACTTCCAACTCTCTTCATAACACACGAAAAAAAAAAGATCGATACCACTAAAGCAAACATAACTGTGACTATGCTAACTCCCAAACTTAATAGTAATACAAGAGTAAAACACAATCTGACACTGCTACACGTTAGCCGCGTTAGCATATTCCAAATACCTACAACTCCCAACCTAGCTAGTATCACATAAAAGAACAATCCAGGACTGCAACACATTAACCCTGATAATATACACCCAACTATACATTTTTACAGGGCGCAGTGTATCTCTCAAGATCACTTTAACATCAGTAAACACAACCAGAAACAATCCATATATAAGGCGCTCCATATTATTATTGATTACTGATGTTTTTTTTAAAAAAAAATTAAATTTCAAATGCGTCTATAGTGGGGAAATACAGTACACTGTGCTTCAGCAAAGAGTTCTCCAATAAAAGCTGTTGCTAACCCACTGAGCAGAGTGCATTGTGGGACATCCCTGAGGACTACTTTGGCTGGGGGTCAAGGGAGGTTGGTTCAATTCTTAGCTATTCTGGCCACATACTGAAGTGTCCTTTGGCTCGATACAGTATCCTTAGTTGCCTTCTGTGGTTTAGGTAAAGGTGCAGAAGAATGTCTGAGTTTGCGTGCGAATGTAAAGCAAAAAAAGTTTGTGTTAAATGTTCTCAAACTCTCAAAATAGTTTATTTTTAAAAGTAGCTTTCCTGATAATGATTATTTAAGCCTTTTCAGTAGAAGTCTAAAACTCAAACTTTAAAAAAAAAGTAAAAAAAACAGCAATGTGTAATTTTCATTCAAATTTTCACATATTTTAAGCATTCAGGATGAGCTGCGCTTGGCTCTATTTATGCAGTCACTCAGATTTGTTTAGATTACATTAATGAAAGATTTACCGCTTTCAGTGAATAAAAATGAACTCTTCAATATGAGGTGTTTGTTTATTTCTTTATTTTCAGTAAATACAAAGTAAAGCTTTCTGCATGAAACAGAAAACCAATATCAAAAATTATTACGAGTGAATATGGCCCTCAATTTATGATTTGGATAAAGATAAACAAGCCCTCTTTTCTTTCCACTCTGGACAGCTTCAGCAGACAGAACAAGCTGTGCTATGCATTCGCATCAATAATTCATCAACTCACTGAAGTAGATAATCATCAGGTACTTCTGTGAAGAGGGATTTGAAGAACGCTACTTTGGCGTGATTGAGGAGTGACCTGACAAATATTAAGTTTGTAGAGATGACGGAGCTTGATCTGGGAACTGAGGTGGGTTTAGCTTGAGCAAGAAGTGCTGTTAATAGACTGGAGATCCCACCTTCACCTGAGAAGTGGCTTTAACTGCAATGTTTCACATTGAATGTTTGTCGGCTGCTCAATATTTTTCCAACAACAATTATCAAACTGATTAGAAGATCAATAATGGCCGGTGTAGCTGATGATCAGGTCTTTATTGCATTTTTTGGTCTGTTGATGAAATGCATTTTTCATATCAAGCCTGTACTATGCAGTAGTAGAGTATGTTTCCACTGAATGTACCTTTCTTTGACAAATCCACGAGCAAAGTGTCAATGTTCATGGGTTGGAATGTGGAATAATTGTGTTGACAAGTTCAGGATGAATTGGTAAAGAGAGCAGAAAATACAGCAGTCAAGTTGTATTTGCGTGAGGGGCATCACTTTGAGGTTACCCCTAAACTCGAACCTCTATAACTCTGACTAAAGACGATTTTCACTGCTGTCAGATCAAATGGAAGCTGCTCGAAAGGACAGACAAACAAATTCGTTGGAGGAGGACTTTCTGCTTTCAAGGATTTAATGATCCGTCCTGTGATATCTTTATTACTGTTTCCACATACTTTTTTTTTACCCAAAATTCTGTCTCTGTGTTATTTTATACCGTCTTTTTCTGACTTGCTTATCCAAACATAAGCCAGAGAATCTAATGAGTACAAATCATTAACTAAAACGAGTGCTTGTTTATTTGAGAAAAATGTTTCTCAAATTTTTGTCATAGTGGTTGAATACATGCTGGGTTCACACCAAACTCAATTTGTGCAGCAAGTGCATCCAGTTTCAATGTTAAGTCAATGTACAGATGGACATCAGCCACGCTGCAGTGCTCTAGCAGCAACTCGTTTCTAGTGGTGGAGGATTTCCAGAGTTCAAATATCTCAAATTTGGTAAAGCTTTGCATTGGATCAACCAATCAGAAATGTAGTTTTTTGTTTTGAGGATTTCATCAGTGGGGGGAGTTCAAAACCAACATGGAAGAGAATCTGATTGATTTCATTCTGAACTTTATTATGTACATTTTTTATCTCTATCAAGACAATATTAAAACGGTCCTCTAATTTTATTCTTATTTGGGACAGCCATAGTGCAGAGGTAGAATGGTCGACCTCCGATCAGAATGCTCAGTTCCCACCTTGCCGGCCAGAGCGTCCATCATTCAGATGCAGCTCCTGCAGTAGACGGTGAAGCTCACCGTGCTGACAGAATGATCTCACAAACCCAGACATGAAGATACTTGCCAATTAATTTGTAGAGCTCTTCAGATTAAATAAATATGATCTCTAAACTTTATCAGTGTCCTCCATGATGAAGCAATTGAAACATACCTGACATATCTGGACAGAGACGTTCCATCTTCATTAAAGTCGTCATCAGGTGGTCGGGTGTGACGTGCTGAAACAGCTGATTGTCACTGAGGCGGAGTCACCCATCAAACTTTGACAGGCGACTCCGCCCCCTGATGTCCACCCACTGCTGGAGGATGTTCCTCCAAGTGTGGGAGAACAGGAAATGCCCTCATCTTGGTTCAAAGCTGTCCGACAAGACTGCATACCTGCAATAAAACATACGTTGGAGAAACAAGACACGAAAATAACAGAACATCATAGGAAATGACCCCAGAAAACTATTAACCGAGATGAAGGGGCCTTCCTGCTCTCCCATCCTTGGAGCAACAGGTGACTCCAACAGGTGACTCCAACAGGTGACTCCAGCAGGGGGCGGAGTCATCTGTCAAATGGGTGACTCCACTTCAACATCTCTGTGTCAGGTATGTCTCAAATATGTTGCGTCTGATAACAAAAGAACTAAGAGGATATGATGTAAGGCTGTTGTTGAAAACAAAACAAAAAAAAAAACAGTAGTGATCTTTTTTCAAACCTTTGACATTGCATACAATGGAACATGCCGAACTGCCATGTTAGGAAATGCAGCACAGTGGAGTGCATCATGTCTTATATTCCCTTGAATTAAAATAGATAATTCCTAAAACACCAGACTGGTCTAACTTGTACGTTTTCCAAACATGTCAGTCACCTGCTATTTTTCCTCCAAAGCCATTTTTTTCTGCCTGTGCCTGTCTTCTCTCATATCTGCACTTAATCAGAGTAGACAGGTTAATAGTCAGTGGCCTGTGGTAACCATAATAGCCTGACATTCATGCCTGTTAGGTGTAGATATTCTCCTAAACCCCCCAAACTTTCAGCTTTTTTATCCTTTATACTGGACGGTGTGAGGGATTTACAGCCTATATGAGAACACCCTGGAGGAAAAGCAGACAATACTGCAACATTTTTAATGAGGCTTTATGAAATTGGACTTCAAATGAGCTGGAAATCTAAAAAAAAACAGGGATTTTTAATTAATATTCTGGCTCAGAAATGTTGCTTTAAGGACACAGTGAGTTAGGGCTACTCGCATCGAGGGCATGCTATTCTGTGAAGACTGCAGAGATGACCAGTTGTGACCAAGGGGCATGAAATTACACATTTCAATTCAATTTCCTTTAGTTTATTTATAAAGCACCAGTTCACAACCGAGGTTGTCTCAAAGTGCAGTTAAATCAGATCTGAAAGGAGTCCAAACCTGCAAGAAGTCTTTATATTTATAACCTTCTATAACATATACACACGTGGTTTATAGTGTTTGTGGAATGCTTTGCACCAGTGTAAGGGTCACCCACTCTAATCACCTTTAATCTGTTCTCAGTGGTCCTTTAATTATGATTAACCTGTTTTTAGCCAAAATCAAAAACCTGTTTTCTATAGGATTTAGTTTCCACAGAGCGGCAGGAGTTCATTAAAAATTCATCTCCCACTGCTCATCATCCACATTGACTGTATACAGTAAGGTTGGGTTGATAATATTGATTAATCAATCCTAATTGATCTAAGCTTGATAGATCGGCAATCGATCCATAAAAATGAAGATGGATTTAACGCATAAAGCTAAAGTCTGTAAGCTTGATGCTAACTTATAATGGGATTTTCCATAGGACGGCAAATGCTAACGCTCAGTCGACCTAAACATACATTCCTGACTAAACTGACATCTAGAATTTTCCAAACTCCTTTAAGGAAATATTTTAAAATAACCATTTGTGGTCTAAATCTCTTGTGTCTGACTTCCCCCTCTAATCGTTATATAGTGCGTTTGCCATTTTCCAGTGCTGTCCGAATCTACCAATTCAAAATCGAGTGCACTCGAAATTTCTCAGAAGTCTTTGCGAAAAATTAGCATCCATCGATGCTCACTAGATTAGAGGATATAGACCACAATGCATTGCAGTCAAACAAAAAAACGTGTTTAAATGCTATATTTGAATAAACCAACCACATTTTCAACATCAGAACACAGTGGAGTCATAATTAAACGTCTTGAAATGGTTCTATTTATTCAATTTTCACTTTGTTAAATCGGTGACGTCATATCCTGTGTTTAGAAAAATGAAAGAAAAGTAGTGAGCATCGTGTCCGAATAACCTTTAAAATCCAGCACACTGTATAGTCCCGCACTATATAGTTTTATAGTAGTCAGGGGGGAACTTGGACACAAACTTTGCTAATTCTTTACTTATTCTTCTTGGAATAAGGTGTAATGTTGTAGTGTGATCGCCACCTAGTGGCCAAACTGAAACTCCCTCCAGCAGAGGCAGAACAATTGTTGGAGCTTCTCTGTTTGAGAACCCATTGTATGATTTTAACAATCTCATTATTATTTTACCAATACATTTTACAGTATGTGAACTGTATCAGAATAATATGAATGTCTCCAAAACATATATATACTGTTGACCTGTACAGGTCATAAAGTCATTTAGCTATTTCTTTTGTCCTAAAATAGCCTGTATCTAACCATGAGGGCGGTTGTGTAAGGATTCATTTACCTGTATTTTCTTACTTCTATGTGGATGACCTCAAAGCATTCTTCACATTTTTAACTTTTTTTTTTTATTTAGAGTTTAGAAAAATCTACTTTATTTCACCAAAGCATTCAGTTTCACAACTTTAAAAGTCACTGAATAAATTACTGGTGTCCAGCTTAAACAACCATTTTCTTCATCTACTCTAAAATTATTATTTTTTTCTTTTTAAATGAAAAATGTACATATAAACCTTTTTTAAAATACTGAACGATACTATAAGCCTATAACAAATGTGACAGAGAATTCAATCAAATGAATAGGCTGTAATTAATGACCAGATCTCCACCTTCTCTGCCTAATTACATGAACACAGAAGAGACTTAAAGCCCTATAGGTTCTAGCTATTTCCCCAAAGTGCAGAGTACGCTACGTTTAATGTGCTTGGCTGACAAAAAGAGAACTGTTCGTGAGAGGAAAGAGAGAAAAGAGCTCCGGTCTGCTTCAGCACTAAGAGTCCATCGGCTCCATCTTTAAGCTCAGACAGAAACTCAGACCTTCACAAGGCGTTGAAGTCATTTACAGTTTTACAGTTTAGGTGACTCTGAGTGGAAGTTAAATGCAGGCAGAAACAATCAGAAGTAGACAAAAAGAAAAAAGTTTTAAAAAACCCATGGAGGCAGTGAACAAAGCAAAAAAGGGAAGTGTACCCACAGGAGATCATTATGACTAATGACAAACAGGTGTGCAGTTGGTGTGATCAGCAAAAACAGAGCAGGTCACCCCAGAGAGAGCACTGAGGTTAGAGCCTGCCTTAAAATAAAGAGAAAGAAACACATCTCTAAGAAACACATCTCTATGTGGTGGTTGAGCAGTAATATGTATTTCAAGACCTTCTTGATAAAACAAAAGTTCTTTGTTGTTTTTAACATGTTCATGAGGCATTTTTCTGATGATGGAGGACAAAATTAAGATTACAATTGTATTTCTGAGAATTTCTTTTTCCAAACTGTGGAGAATAAGGAGCAAAATAACAATAAATATAATATAATAATAACAATCATATTTGTGATAGAAAATACGCTGAGTGGGTCACGAGCTCCCTGCTCTAGGGATGGGCGATACCGAGCATTTGGGTATCGATCCCATACCGATTCGATACTGGTCAATATTGGCGATATCGATACCAATATCGATACCAAACTTGATACCAATATCTTATATTTTTCAGAAATGTGGTGGATGTGACGTGAACCTCAAAATCTCAATTACTTTTAATCATCTTGAATGTTGTTCCAATTTTTTTAATTACTTGATAAACATAAATACAGAATTAGGACAATATTTTCAATTCAATAAAATAATATTTCAAAATTATTGATTTAAAAAAAATTTAATTAGCTCCAAATGCATTTAGAAAAGAGACCAGTAAAACATGGTAAAGTCACCAAAATGTATGCATTGTGAAAAAAAAATTTTTTTCAAATAAATATCAAAAAGTAAAATACAATTTTTTAGGCAATGTAATGCTTGAGTCACAACTCTCATTAAGGAAGGCTGTCTGGGATGAAAATTGAGCACAAACATTTTAAGATAGTAGATCGCTGGCTGGCTGAGCCTTTCTTTAGATCAGAGGTGTCAATCACACAAGGGGCCAAAACACAATTTAGGTCGCTGCCGAACATTTATTGAACACACTAAAACTACATTTCTAAAACTTTAAAAACTTAACTTTTTAGGTATAAATTAAAGAGGCCGGAATATTATTCTAGAATAAATCAACTTAACCTTAAATAACTTTCAATATTTTACTCTCCGTAAAAATATATATTTTTTTAAATTATACAAGTTAGAAATAAAGTAAACCTTAAAATAAAAACACTGAAATTTCTATACTTTGACATCCTTTTATATGAAAAATTACACTCATAAAAATCCCCAAAGATTTTGATCTCCATAAATTATATCCTGTTAAAATGATCCAAATATGAACATGTTGTTAAACAAAAAAGCTATGCACAAAACACAATAAATTCAAAACTATGACTTTAATTTAAATGGCTTCAAAACAAGAATAAAAAAAGAAGAGATTCAAGTCTTTCAGTTTTAGCGACTGAGCTGTAAATAGTCTTTATCTGGACTAGATCATTGTCAGAATAGAAGCTTGCCTCTCATCATCAGGAAGATTCTTCATCGCGTGTGAACTTAAACTGCCAGTTTTTCATTCAAACGTGCTTTCAAATTATCCTTCTTTCACTCAAAATGCATTTCTTTGTTGAAATGTTCCGATGACTGAATCTGCACTAAAATACAAAAAAAAAACACATTTTGTGTTTTAGGTATTCTGAAAAAGAGAAAGAGCCAGATGACAAAGGTTTAGCCTATCCCACACACACACACACACACACACACATGCACACAAAGAAAATGATTATATAAAAATCCACTCTCTTCTAAAGCAGATAGCAAAAGTAATATATTTTCTGCTTTTTAAAGAATGTATTTTGTGATTTCTTTGAGTTTTTCTGCTGTTTTATATATTAGGTGGAAAAACTGACAGACATAAAGAAATTGGGCTGTTGCATCACATTTGGTGCATCAATATCCTCCAGCAGAGGAAAACAAATGAGTTCACATCATTGACGCTGAGCCCATAAGAGCAGGTGGAGATAAGGACAAAGTTGATGGTTGAGAGGCACTGAAAAAACCCAACAGCCGACTAACCACTCAATATTCTGAGCCCAGATTTCTGCTGAGAGGCGGGTAATGAATGCTCTCCTGATAATATTCGACAATGTCTTTTCTCCTTTTATTAGAGTCGAGTGGATTTATCAAATTGCACAGACCTCTACTACCCACGCAAAAAACATAAATAAGACAGGAGAAGTTGTCCTCATTCTACAGCAGTTAGAATTTTTTAGTTTTAGTCCCTGTTGAGCCCAAATAAACAACTGTCAGGAAAATTGTGGAAAACCTTAAAGTCGTCCTATGATAATGTTTTTTTATTTAAAAACATTCCTAGTAGTGTTTTGATTATAATTATGAAGTTTTTAACCAAATTCCCACAACCTAAATGTCTTAAAAAGAAGTTTTTCATGTTGATCTGAAGCCCCTGTTTCCAAAAAAAAAAAAAAATCTTATTTGTTCTTTTTTTTATAAGAAAAATGCCACACAAACATGTGGAGCAGAGATAGAGTGGTTGAACGCTGACTGGACGTCACAATTGTCTGTTGATGTGTCCATGGGTAAGACACTAAACACCACATTGCTCCTGGTGGTTATAGGTTGGTGCCAGTGTTTGGCAGTAGAGCTCCCATCAATCTGTGAACGTGAGTGTGTATTTCTCATTGAAACTAGCTGTTTTTCCATTAACTATGAAATTGGGCAAATTCAATTTGCTATAAAAAATGCCTAATGGAAACAATTTCCAAAAAACTTGTATTTATCAAAAAAAAAAAAAAAAAAAAATGTGACGTGGAGTGGTCCTTAATGAAACGTCAAAATGTGACGAGCTGGTAGTGAGAATGAAACACTGAAAGAGGGGATCCAAGGTACATCCACCCCAAATATGGTGCTGGTACCACAGAATGCATAATTTGTCTCAAATGTCAACCTACCGGCTCCACTCGAAATCATGTGTGGTTTGAAAAGTCTTTCATAGTACAGGAGTTGTATGTTTTAAATGAATAACAGAAAGGTATTCACCAATTCCTGTACAATTAGGTTAATTTTTTTCTGATCCACTCCAACGAAAAGGGCTTTTAACACGTTCTTTTAGCATTGTTCTTCCTATGGAGGGTATATCTAAAGAAAATTATGATTAAAACTGCAGTTCCACTTGCAGACAAATAGATCCATGAACGTCTTTGTTTTCCTCGTTTGAACTGGAATCTGGATCAAAACTGTACGGCTGGATAACTCCAATATTGATCACCATTTTTGTTGCACCGCTACTGTTAGCTTGGGGGTATGAGGGGCTGAAAGCTAGTAGGAAAGAGTGTAAACAAAGGTATGATGGGTTTCATTAGGGTTAATTAGTGCATGCCTACCTACCCACTGAGAACACTTTTACCCGATATCAAACGATGATGGGAGTGGGTCTTTAAACAGTCGTCCCAGTAAGTCTAGTGATGGAGCTTTATGCTGGATGCAGCAGACTGGAACCAAAATATGCAGCAGAATGGTGTAGGAGTGGACAGGCCACAATGATCAGAATAAATGAACCTTTTATGCCCAGGAGCTGTTTAACTGCTCCTTCAAGCGTTTACACCCATGTTGGATTTTATTCCTATCCTTTGTGTATTTACCCCAGATACATTTCTGCATTCCATTACCCCAAAGCATGTGATGAATATTTAAAAATGACCAAAAGCTATGAATTATGAGTATACTCTTTAATTTATTGACAATTCCTGATTTTATTTTTATAGTTTACTTTATGCTTTTATTTTATTTATGTAGTCTCTATTTTTTATGTATTTTAAAATGACTTGTTTCTTCACATATTTTAGGGGAAGCAGCCAAAAAACAAAAATAAATAAATAAATAAATAAGTCACCTCACAAATTTAATGTAAAGCCCACATTATTAAATTGTGCTGGAGGTGCAGACACAGCTGCACTTTGGTGTTTTAACCAGGGCTGGGTATCAATAATAATTTCCAGAATCGATTCGATTCTGATTTTTTTTGTCTTTCCATCCACTCAATTCGATTCAATTCAATTTTGAGTTTACATGGTTTACACATGTAGACACTTTCGTTTAGAAATACATTCATAATCTACTATATGTTTTCAATATATTTACTGTATATACTGTAACATTTATTAGTAAAATAATGTGATTGTTAATATCATCCAGTGTTACATGGATTCTCAAAGGAGAAGTTCTAACAAAAATATTCAGATCATTAACATTGGAAACATTGTTCTGCTTCTCCTTGAGTGCGTTTCAGTTTGGCCACTAGATGGAGCTCACGCTAAAGCAGTACCCTTTTTTTCCAGAAGAATGAGCAAAGAATGAGAAAAAAAATTCCACTTTAGACATCAAATGGTTACTTTAAAAATATTTCCTTAAAAGAGTTTGGAAAATTCATGCCTCTGAGAAAATAAAAATGTTCATTTAGTCAGCAATATATGCTTAAGTCGACCGAGCGTTAGCATTAGCCGTCCAATAGGAAATCCCATTAAAGGTTAGCATCAAGCTAGCTGACTTTAGCTTCATATGCTAAATCAATCTATATTTTTATATATTACTTATTGATCTGTTAAGCTTGGATACAATCAAATGGATTCATCAATTTTAACAACCCAGCCCTAGTTTTAACCCCCCCAATCCAATCCTTAATACTGAGTCTTAACCAGGGAGGCATTGGGTCCATTTTGTTTAAACATTTTTATGATTCAAGCAGGGATTCAGTCTCAGGGTGTACACTCTTCCACAAGGCCACTGAGCTGGTAACGTTTATTCTACAATTTTAATAAGCATCTCAGTACGCCTTTGATGAGCTTCAAAGACGATTCTAGCTGCATCAAAATCAGATTGTTCTGTTCAGAAACATAAAGTCTTCTCTCTAATCTACTGTTCAAAATCAACCAAAATAAAAAAGCAATTTCTAAAAGCAATGGCCACTTATTTGGGTATTTGTAAAAGACTGAAACATTATAGTGTTTCTTTATAAAAAGATTCTATCAGAAAAATGATAGGACATCTATTTGTGAAACAAAATCCAGGAAAAAGTAGGTCACTCAACAAAACAAGCTTGCTACTTTTTGTGTAAATGGTCACATAAAAATCCATTCCTGATCTAACAAAAACCTCCAAAGAACCTCATTGAGTCGTTAAAATAACAACCCTCCATCAATATGAAGGTTTAGTTTCTATTCCACTGCATTTATTCTTCAAGCATATTTGTCTGCCACTGCGATTTTTCCCCAACTTGATTCTAATCAGACTAGAGAGCAGCGCTGGAGTTATTTTTAGATCCACCTCACCTGCTCAAAAAGAAAACCTTTAAAAAGTTGCTACCTGGAGCCAGATCACTTTTTAAGAGTACTTTATCAACTTTTAGCCTATAAATAAAAGAAAGCAGGTCTGTGAGTTCTGTGCAGTTTGTCATTTGCTGCTATTTTGTACGGTGGCCCTAAAGTGCCAATCGCATCAGAAAATCACTCAGTGCAAAGACATGTTTAAGAATATGATGAAAATTCAATAAAAGAAATATAAATGATAAAAAAATCATTACATTTTATAAATCAAAGCATAATTCTCTGCAAAAAAAATACATATTTTGGCAAATGATAGTAATTTCCAGAAATGAAAGTGAAATATAAAAAAAATGTAAAGAATTAAGAAACCAGAAAAGGTAGGTATTATAGGACATGCTTCAGCTGAAGTGTAGTAAAGAGCTGTTTGAGAATTTGCTGAACTTTTGCAGTGGTTATGGCCAGAATCTTTAAGAAATATCATCTGTCGGAAGATATCGACATGCCAAAAAACTTAGTTTAAAAACTTCATCATCAAATAATTGATCTCCCATAGGACCTACTTACTATGGTTTCTTACTCTGTTTATTTTTTATTTTTTACTTTTAGTTTTGATATCTGGAAATTGTTTCTAAAATGTTTTTTCTTTTTTGGAATTTTGATTTCAGGAATATGTTTTTGTGTTGAGTGACTTGTTGATGTGATTTGAACTTCAGGGCCACCGTAGTTTTGACATACAAAAGAAACCAAACTTGTGAGAGATATTTTCTTGACGACAGGAAAACATACCTGTACAACTTCAATCTGTGAGCGCAAAGCATTTTTCTCCAGACATTGAAGTGAAAAACACATCAATCAAAAACTAACCCCCAGGATGGATGGAGGTTGTCAAAAACCCAAAAATAGGAAACTGTAAAAAAATCAAAATAACAATCACGTTCGCACATAGCAACAAATATATTCATTTTACTAAATAAAATTAAACAGCACTTGAGAAACTTGTTGTTGACAGTTGTTATCCCTGCTGTTGTGTTTGTTTCAATGTTGTTCTTTGGGGTCACTGTCCTCGGCTGCTCTTCTTCTATTTTGCTTCTGTTTTTGTGTTTAATAAGTCATGTTAGTACATAGGTGACCAAAGTTCTCCTTTTCTTTAAATGTGCAGCTTTATGTCAAAATATAAAGTACAATTTAACAATGACAAATGAATGAATGAATTAATGAAAAGGTATATTTTAAGCAATCAGGTAATAATACATAAAATAACATCTTACATAATCAATCACAAGTTGATCGCTTGAAAGAGAGCGGGAAGAAGTGAACTTATATAATCCCACCCCGGTTTGACTTTACCATTTCCTTTACATGAATTAACAACATCAGTAGAGGTGGGATTATATAAATTTGCTTCTTCCCACTCCTTTTCAAGCAATCTATGCTTGAAATAAACCAATCAATCAATCAATCAATCAATCAATCAACATCCGTCAATCAAAATTTACACTCTACAATCATAGATGTAGACTATTAAGCATCTTTAAGATCAGTGATGTGATACATTTCAAACATCCATTTATTTTAATCAATACCAAAAATCTAAAGATACTCAGACCATTATCATCAGGTAAAAATCATCCACATTAATCAATACCAAAGATCCAAGCACT
>NC_050533.1:21431142-21440858 GCF_002922805.2 Oryzias melastigma
CAACCAGCACCAAAAATCCAGAGCACTGAGATTGTGACGAAGCAGCATCACAGGTTGCAGGACAGTGCCTGAAGATTCAAATTGTTTGTGTTATTTTTTTTTCTCACCTGTAATTTCCCTGTCAATTAGTTTGTAGTTTGAATCATTCAAAAACACAGCCACATTTTGTTTAACTCTAAGGGTGCACACTTAGTTTTAAATAGAATCTTACTTACCATACAGGCTTCCCAGCACAAACATTCCAACCAGAGCATTGAACACATCGTCATACATATAAGAAACAGGAAGTGATGTCACGGGTCAGAATAATACGTTTTTTTTTCTCTTTTCTTCTGTCATAATGCTTTTGGTTTCAAACTTCTTTTTGTTAAAGCCATGATTAATTTTTCTTCATTTTAGGTTATGTTTTCTCCAGGTATAAGGCAGAATTTTCCGTTGAAGAAATGTTTGGTTAATTATCCTGTGGGAGGGGCTAAGCCTTTATAAGGGGAGAACGTCTCAGTTTGAGGGAGAGTCGTCATGGTTGGGGTGGTGGCAACAAGCTCTCCTAAAAAGTGTTGTGAACTCTGTTTTTCTTTTGTTGGGAACACTAAAATCCCATTATCTATTTAAGACCTGGGCCATCTTATTTTTGAGTATTTCTTTGCTTGCTACAAGAAGAACCCCGCCACAGAGATGATTAATAATCATCTGAATATATTCCAGACCCCCGGCATCAATCAGCGCAAAAGATCATCCCGATGACGATGATCTGAGCATACCCCAGATTCTCGGAATCGATCAGTGCAAAAGACTTTCCCCGATGATAATCATTATAATGGAAGTCTCCATGTTCATGAGCTGAAAAAACGTCTACAATATACAGTATTTGATCAAATATGCACGTTTGCATTTTAATGTGATAAAAGAAAAAGCACTTCTCCACTGCTTATTTTCCAATGGACGCCCGTCTCTAATAGACGCCTGTCTCACAGCTAGCAGGGGAGCATAGGCTGACATTAGGAGAACAATAAATATGGTAAAAAAAAAATGCTGAACAACATTGGAGCTTTTCAACCGTATAGTTCTGAGCCAGATACCAGCTCAGACGAGGAAAACAAAGATGTACAAGGATCTCCACTTGAATCATTTGGTGTATTTTTAAGTCACAAATAAGCTTTTTTTCTAACTGTACTTTTTTGTTTGAATTTTTTGTTTGATTTGTTTGCAATTTGAATAAAGAAATCGTCAGAAATGCAATTTCAACCTTAATTTTCTCTCTATATATGTCTACCATAGTCAGAAAAAGTGCACAAGAACATGTTAAAAACATCATTTTCATCAGAGTAGGCCTTCAACTAATTTTACTGTTTCCAATCTACCACGTCACACAGCAGTGCACACACAATCAAACATTGATGGAGGAGTGACTACACTGGAAAATTGACCCCATCAGAGGTAAGTAGGGGTTCAGTTTTTTACCCGAGGAGAGGCAAACATGTGACTGAGGCAGCCAACCACCAGCCCTACAGCTGAGAGATGACTGCCCATTGTGATGCAGTACAAATCAGTTTCACCAACATGTTGCAGAACATGACGGCACTGAGATCTTGCCTTAAAAGTTCTTGTTATTCTGACATTTAAACGTCTAAAACTGCAATTGGTGTCTGTGTGTTTTTTACCTGTGTCTTCCACAGTACACATTCATTCCAGGTCCGCTCTCCCTCTTCAGTCCACCGTCTTTAGACCCCTGGGAGGCAATTAGAAATCATAAGACTTCACCTGATAGCTCTTTAATTACCTCCCTGGAGGGTATTCCTTGTTAAATGAGCCAGTGGTAGAAACATTGAGCTTGGGAGGTCGCTCTGAGTGGCTGTTTGACAATAGATGCCAGACCTCCATGCTGGCAGAATGTGGATAAAGCCCAGCCAAAACCACATGGGGTCCAAACGGTAAACTTTGTGTCTTTTTTTTACTTCTCTGTGTCCCTTTTCAGTGTTTTTTAATTGAAATGACTGGTAGGAGTAATAGTAAGACAAGTAGAATGAATGATTAAGAAGTGCTGTTGATAAACAACACGCCTTAGTTTCCATTTTCTTTTCAAGATGTGGAGAAAATAGCAGCTCTGCAGGTTATAGAAGCACATGCTGGACGGTCAGAGTGAGCACTCCATTAGTCCGCTCCCATTTCTGGATCCATGTCACGTTAATCACTGCGTTCACAGTAATGTCTTCACTTTCCTTGTCAAAGTCACCAAATTTATGTCTGCTCCACAGTTCATCAGCAACATTTTAGACAACAAACTTAGCATCCATGTCTTTGGAAATGATAATGACCTGCTTTGTTATCCATTTATTACAAGATTTACAACTAATCAGCCTCTTCATAAAGACTCACTCCAATGAAAAATGTATTTTTGGTTCTTTTATCATGCTCTTGTGGCATCTTTCTCATTAAGGAGCAATTGCATTTATTTTATTTTGCCATTATTTCACCAGGAAAAAAAGATCCACTGATGTCTTTTTCAAAGGAGTCCTGGTCAAGAGGCAAAAGTTACACACTCAAGACACATCATAGAATTAAAATACGCTAAAAATAAAAAAATGTGATGAAATAAACAAATTAATTGATAAAAAAACGATACAGATTAGTGATTTCATTTCCAGGTCCTTCATAATAATGTCAAACTGAGGCAATTGTAAAGAAGATTAAGCTCAAAATTGCATTTTACAGGATTTCTTTATTCACATTGTTGTGAATGAAAAGCAGACCAAACATGCCGTTTGTTAAGGATTATGTTTGCAATGTAGAAAATGCTCTAGGAGGGCCACAAGCTCCCAGCTCCACCCCATTCTGATGCATGTAGACGAATAGATCCATGTACGTCTTTGTTTTCCTTGTCTGAGCTGGAATCTGGATCAAAACTTTATGGCTAGAAAGCTTCAACACTGGTGGCCATTTTTGTTCCCCCAGTAATCTTAGGTTGCAGATGTGAGGGGCTGTAAGCTATTCTGAGATACTGTAAAGAGAGCACTTTAAGTAACGGCAAAGGGAAGTAAGGGGGCTGGGGTTGCTCCAAGTCACAACTCAGATGCAGATTTTGAATTAACTACTGTCTCTCTGCAGAAACTCTGTCCTAGAAACCAACACGTTTTTAGTTTTTGGATTAAAAACAGCAAAATCATAGTAAAAAGAACACTGGAAATACTTTTGAGATAGACCAGAAGATGATTGTAGTGCGTCTTTAAGAAGAGATCGTCACAAGACAATATTTTCAGTAAAGTAAATCACATATGATGGATTCTTTAATGTTCATATGCCAATTTCTTGTTTTTAATTACAATAAAGAGAGATAGTTGAAGAGCAAAGAGCGTGCATGTCGGCAGCTTTAATTAAGGCAATTAGCAGCTGCGGTCCAGACTCCAAAAAAGGTCTTTGCTGCCTTCAAACATAGTAATTTATAGAACAAATGCCTACTTAAAAAGAAAAAATAAAGATAGGGCTACTCCGTTTAGCATCCTTAAAGGCTTTAATGTAAAGCCACATGATTTTGTGAATCAAAAAGCCACAATATCAATTAAAGATACTTGCTTTATAATAATTACATAACACTTAAGAACCTAAAGCCACACAAGCTTATAGATCAGACACTCTATTATATAAATTAGGACCCAAGCTTAGAAATGCACAGAAGACCAACAGGTTTAAAAAAAAAAAGGTTTTAAAAACATGCACTTGTCAGACTAAGCAGAGAACATTTTCAAGATAGGGTACAGATCATAATGAAAGAACAACTTCGGAGCCTCAGTGTTATTTGGAAAAGAACAGACAAGCTGTACAATTTGTTCTGTAATAGTGTGTATTTTCAATGTGTTCTGTAGAAGTTTTCAATAGTATGGTAAAACTTGAAGACAAGCAAGAGACAGATAACTAAGAAAAGGTTTACATATGACAAACGTTTTTGAAAGTTAAAGCAAAGGTGTCAAGTTTCAAAAGGGAACAGAAGTACAACGGAACACTAAACTGCTTGATCATTTCATGAGAAGCAAAGTATTAAATTAAAAAAAATTCAAGTTTCAAAGAACAAACATTAAATGCACAGTTTGTAACATCCTGTGAATAAGCTCATAACTACAAGCAAATTATCTGAATTTCTTCTCGTAGTTCAGATTGTTGTGTGGGTCTTAACTGTTATTTTTGCTGGAGAATTATCATTTATTTCAGTCTGAGATTGAGCCTGCTTGGTGCTTCAGGTGACAGAAAGGTTGTTGGTGTTTCCAGTTTTAGAAGGAACATGCCTTCTGCACAATTTGTAGAGTACATTATTCTGTTTTTCGTCAGATTTTGAATTACTGAAATACCTCCACACAAGGGCTGTAATTTAATTTTTGAGACGAGGACAGATTTACCAGAGACTTCCTAATTCTGCCTCCAGGTAATCACGTTTTAGATTAAATCATGACAGAAAACAACCTGAAAACAATTTAATGTTTTGAATTTTTTTCGTATATCATTGACTTTAAAGCTTTAAGGGAGCGGAGCATTTAACATTTGACGGTTTTTGGTGCAACACCGGCTCTGTAATGCTACAGATGCTGCTAAAACTCAGTGGATTCAATTCTGCTATTATTTGGAATATACATTTTTTGTTAATATTCTAAGATTAATCTTGTATTTATCCACCACATCCCAAAGGCCGGTTTGTGAAAATACTGTCACAGGTTTTTTTTAATTTGCTAAAAATTGCATAATCATAATTAGGAACACTTTTACAGCACGTCAAAATATAGCTGGAGTGAGACTAAAAAGTGCTACAACACAAACATGTTTTACAGCGTCCTTCTTTTTTGAATAACTCAACAGATCTGAGTCACGTCCAATTATTGCTCAGCTGTCGCCTTCAGTTAGTTCTCATGTCTCAGCTGCCTGGCTCTCCACATGCACAATGTTGATCCTGTCTTCCTTTTTTTTGTGAGTTAACCTGTGGACAGACTGAGAAGGGAGCAGCTGGCATCTCAGGATGATCGGAAAAGAAAAGAGGAAAAAGGAGACGGCCTCCAAAAGCACTCCTGTGCAGAGCATCAGCACACCTGCAGTCAATCAATAACTGGCTCTTTGTGATAATTATATTAGAATTGAAAATTAAATTAGGGAAATGAAGAAAAAAGCAGAGCGTCGGTGGAAGTCTTTAAGTCTAATTATATGCTGCTAGTAGGACTTTCCAATCAGCCGCAGAACCCACAAGCAAGCATTACACCATGGACTCCTTTGGCTTCTTCCACCCAAGGCTCGAAAACTCCCAGAAATACTTCCACTTCCACACATTCACGGGGAATACTCGTAAAGGTTCTGTCACTTGTAATATCGGACGTAATTGTGCTGGATTCTGTCTCCACACCTCCTGTGAGACATTCAATGATGCAGCTGGCAGCATGTTTCCTTCTGTCCCAAAGAAGGCTTTTGTCAGAAATATGCCATTTATAAGTTGACAATGTGAAAGTGCTCCTGAAAGAACAGATTTCTCTCAGACCGGAGGAACTGTAATTCATTTATGCCATTTCTATATCTGCTCCATCTTATCATCCAGGAAGACTGCAAAATAATAAATTGATTTAATTTATTTTTCTTAACATCACCGAAAAATTGGTTTTCTTACCGCATGCACTACCACGGCTTCTCCCGAAACGTTGCAGTAATTATCTGTCTTCTTTACCGTCATTTCCTTTAATTATTCTAATTATGTTTCAGAGTTTTTTAATGGTACATGTCACTTTAAGCCAAATCTGTTTTACATGCTGAAAACCCCATAATTAGATCATTTACCACCTGCGCTTTGGCTACATTTGCATAAATAGAGTCGGTAAAGGAAGACTTGATTAGATGAACATGAAAAGCTTTCACAACTTTTATCCAACAATCAAATAACAAATAAGCCAAGTGTTTTTGAAATCCGTCATGGTTAAATGTCACATTAAAAATATCAATACATTTTTCTTAGATTAGCAGCCAGTATGGAATTTTTCAAAAGCAATTTCAAATACATTTGAGTTTTTTTAACAGCTGTATTAAAGTCAAACACTTTTAATCATTAATAGAATTATTGCTAAAAAAAAATAAATAACAGCAATTCCCGTTCTCTTGTTCAAAGAGCCTTTCTCTGTACTCTTTATTTATTCAATCTCAAAGACTCACTCCAAAGAAAATTGTGTTTTTTGGGTTTTTTATCATGCTCTTGTGGTGTTTCTGATCATAGAGGGCACATTAATATAATTAAGCTTAAAATTGCATTTCAAAGTATTTTTTTATTTAAATTGTGAATCAGGAGCACATAAAAAAGGTGGTTAGAAAAATAATGTGTTATGCAGAAAACATACAAGGTCCTTGCTCTGCATCCACTTATAAAGTGAAATAAATTAATTGTAAGAAATAAATTGTATGATTTTTGCTCCTTTTATGTTTTCTTTAAAGGTGAACCTGGACCATCACTGACCGGCAGAGTGACTTTGAGCAGGAGAACCAGCTAATAACATTCTTCACATTGGGATGTTTTCCCCACCAGGACTGAAAATGATAAGATAACATCACATCACCAACAACTATTCCACTGCAAGTAAAGTGACATGTGGAACAGCTTGGCCCATCTCTCCTAGTGCATGCACCGTACAATGTGGCAGCTGTCACATAGCAGTTCGGATGGGACAAAAGTTTTGTTTATTGTATTCTAAGCCTCATAAGGTGCACTCTAATTTTTTTCAAAAAACAACATTGCGCCTTAAAATCTATATTTTATATTATATTTATTTATTTGACATTAAAAAAGGGGAGGATAAAGTCTCTTGAGATGAAACATCTCGTTTTAAAGAGGGTCCTCCTTTCCAGTATGTAAACAGATTTAAACAAAAATGGCAGCGAAAAAAAAAGAAAAACTCAATCAATCAATTTATTATTTGTTAGGCACTTATAAAAGCAGATGCAGCCAATGTACTGAACATAGAAATAAAACCAGTAAACAATAAAAATCAGCAAAGAAAACTAAACAAAACTAATTTGACCATAAAAGATGACACAACACTAACGCACATCCATACAAAACACACTGTATGGATCATCTGGTTGTGTCTACTGATGATGAAGGAATTTTTTAGAGGTACACGGATTCTGTTTGGGTGTTTTTGCGAAAAAGTTAATGTGGCAGACTGTTTTTTTACGCGTTACTAACAAGGTCGGGTGGGGTCAGCATGGTCAGAGTAGTGTTTGTTATAGTGGTGTGAGTCAAGCGTTGCAAACAAGGTTTGGTGTTGTTGTGGATACACTGTTGTGGCCAATGTATAGTGATGTTGGTATTTTACGTTACTAACAGGGGAGTTAGCGTAGTCAGCAACATTAGCAGGATTAGTCGGCTTGGAGTTACAGTTATTCTGACCGTGCTAATAAGGCTAAAACTTCTAATATGGTTAACGATTCTAACATAGTTAGCGCTTCTAATGTGGCTAATGCTTCAAACATGGCTAACTCTATTAATGTGACACAAGTTTCTAACGTGGCTAACACTTCTTATATGGCTAATGCTGCAAACGTGGCTAAAGCTTCTAACGTGGCTAATGCTTCTTACATGGCTAATGCTTTAAATGTGACTAAAACTTTTAACCTGGCTACTATTTCAAATCTGGCTAAAGCTTGGCGAACACTTCTAATGTGGCTAATGTTTCAAATATGGATAATGCCTCTAACGTGACTGATGCTTCTTAGATGGCTAATGTTTTAAATTTCGTTAAAGCTTCTAACGTGGCTAATGCTGTAAACGTGGCCAATGCTTCTTACATGGCTAATGCTTTAAATGTGGCTAAAACTTTTAACCTGGCTAATGCTTCTAAAATACTTCAAATCTGGCTAAAGCTTGGCGAACACTTCTAATATGGCTACAGTTTCAAATATGGGTAATGCCTCTAACTTGGCTAAAACTTCTAACATGGCTAATGCTTTACATGTTGTTAAAGCTACTAACATGGCTAACGCTTCTAAAGTGGCTAGCACTTCTAATGTGGGTAAAACTTATAACATGGATAATGATTTAAATGTTGTTAAAGCTTGTACCGTGGCTAACGCTTCTTACGTACCTACCAATTCTAACGAGACCAATGCTTCTAATATGGCTAAAGCTTGGCTAACACTTTGAACGTGGCTAAGGCTGTTTTAATTGTTTCTGACTCGTCTAACATAGATAAGATTTCTAACGTGCAAACGCTTCTAACATTGCTAACTCCTGTAACGTAGCTAAAGCTTCCAATGTAGCTAACACTTCTAATGTGGCTAACATGTAGTGTATTTAAAAAAACTTTTAATATATACCTATCAGACCCTTTTGTTTAATGCACCTTAAAGTTGGGTGTGCCTTATATATATGACGTATGGGGAAAAAAAGGCCATTTATTGACAGTGCGCCTTATAATCCAGTGTGCCATATAGTGTGGAAAAAATATGGTAGTTTCGTAGTTTTGTTTTTTTCTTTTCTTGACTTACTTTAAATGCTGTTTTCATGTGCTTCAAATATTTATCCTGTGCCTTGGAGGAATCACAATTAAATGTTTTGGGGCTTATGAAGACTGGAATTAACTTGGACATCTGCTTTATCAAAAACTGTAGGCTATTCATTCCATTACTTTCATTGGTAACAACCCTAAAATAGGGAAAACATTTCTGCCTCACTTTGCCTGACAATTTCTAAAGCACAGCGTGAGCTAAAGTGATGAGCCCTTTTTTTTCTCTGTCTTTTCCAATTTTCAAATCCAGTCAAACCCCAATGCAATTCTGAAGGTTTTTATGCCACACTGACCCCACAATCTGTGCCACACCATCCGTCTCTTCTGGTTGGATGAAGCTTCCGCCAAAAGCTAAAAGCTGGAAAGCCTCTCTGGGTTGCTTACCCTTAAGGCATAATTACAAAAAAAAAAAAAAAAGAAAGTTAAAGTAGCTGTGAGTTGGAGAATCTTGGGTTGTGCTCAGCTCTCACCATCTGTTCCCGATACCTTGATCCTTTGTATCAGAGGGGAAAAATAATGGAGCCTCAGGGGGGGAGTCGACAGCCCTGCTGGGATTCGGCTCTGATTGGAAGGATGCTGGCATCTCCTCTCTGTTTACTGACTCTGCAGGATAAGGTTGACCTCTTCTTGCCACATTAAAAGAATGCTGTTTTACAGAGTCACAACTTTCAATAGAAGCACTTTCAGTCTTTCAGTAACTGAACACACGAATACTTCCACTGGTTTCTTTTAAACAATTTAATAAAAAAATGGCAATTTTGTTGCTACAAATGGGTAAAAAAAAACCAAAAAACATTAAATTACACATTTTTTCATCTTTTTATAGTAAATCCAAAGAAGGAAACTCTGTTTGCATCACAGCTTGCTGTGTTTTTGTCCATGTTTAGAGTAAAATGACTTACCGTATTTTCTGGAGAATAAGTCGCAAGAGCAGAAAATGTCAAATCAAGAAGAAGAAAATCATATAAAAGTCGCTCTGGAGTATAAGTCGCACTTTTAGGAGAAAAGTGTGATGTTTCAGAACAATCTACCCAGCCCAGCGTAGCTAAAAAAAAATAAAGGAAGAATGAAATACAATAATCTTTTGATCTTTATAAGAAAAATATCAAAGTTGAAGAGGAAAACAATCAGATTCTCTTACACGTTTGTTTTGGACAACACTTCTTCTGCAGCTGTCAGTAGCAAATACGTATACTC
>NC_050533.1:21441555-21471271 GCF_002922805.2 Oryzias melastigma
TGCTCTGAAGTCAAGGTAAGAGCAAAAAGAGTGTGGAGGAAAAGGATTTTCAAGAGAATTCAGTAATATATGTGGAATATAGATTTAAAAATGGCTCATGTCGTTTAGAAATTCATTTGTATATTAAAGTCCTACTCAATTTATCATTTGATTTATTATGATTTTGTTCTTTCAATCAGCATTTTTGCAGTTTTAATCTTAATTTTCTCAATATATGTCCCTCATGATGAGAAAAAAGCTTTAAGACTTTGTGAAACCCAATTTTCATTTGTGTGGGTCTGTAAAGTATTTGGGCATTCAGGCAAATGCAAATAGGTGATGAATTTTAACTTTCACCTATTTCTAAGTTTGTCAGATATCTGATTGTATTCTACACACTTTGGTCACTTTTTCCGTGAAGAGACGAATGCTGAGGCGGAGACATTTCTCTCCCTATCTCCAAAAATAAGGTGAAGAGGCAGCTGTCAATGCTGAACTGGTTCAAGGCTGCATGACTTGAGTCTTAGACCTTTATGCGAAGAACTTATTTGGGATCATAAAACATCGTCCTATTTCCAGCCTGCCTTAAAAAGAAAAAAAAAGTCAGTGGTTTGGCAGACTTGCCCTTCTGTTTCAGTAGCAATTGTATGTCTAAAAATGACTGCATCCCACCTACTGGAGCAAATTAAAAAGTTATCAGAATTCACTTTTAGAGTTTGCTGAACATCACAGAGCCAGAATCGCTACCAAAGCACCATTATCACCAGGACAAGAAGTGAACTGAAAGTCACACAATTTTGACCATGATGGAGTTTGTCTACACATAGTCCGCTTAATTTGGTCCAGATCGAGTCAACCAGACATTTTTGTTTCAAACTAAAACCTGCAAACAAACCCATGTGACTAAAGATCTCTTCAACCATTGGCCAGGAATTAATGGAAGTCCTGCGCTTTGTAATCCTTGTCGGGATGGTTCACTTATTCAAACTTTATATTTCCCTGAGAGTTTTGAAGGTCTATATCAGGTGTCTACAACCTTCAACTCTTAAAGAGCCATCTGGGTTGATTTCTCTCTGATCACTATCCAGTTAGAGCCGCAAAGTCAAACTTCCCCCTTCAGAAAAACAAGACATTGATATGCATTTATGTTATTGTTACTATTAGGATCAAATTAAATGAAAAAACATCAAAAAAACAGAAATACGAAGAGAAAATGTACTTTTTTCAAAATGTTAAATAGTTTATAACTTTTGACCGATATTTACATGACTTCCTTTCAAAATAAGACATCCTGTCGCACATAGAATCAATATCACTGATCAAAGAAAATTCAGCCAGAAATTGATCAATTTAACTCAAATTAAATAAGAGCTATGTTACAGTGATTCTTACTTGTATTTTTTAGACAATACATTTTTTTTAAATAATAATAATCTGTCTTATATTTCAGCACACTTTAGGTATAAAATCTGGTTGTGCTTACTGACCTTAAATTGGTTTTCCAATGCAAACAGCACTAAAAATGTGTGTTTTCGTTTTTAAACTCCTTGATGGATTGTTGGAGGCTTGTGGGTATTGTAGTCAGGCGTCTGTGCTTCAACTGTTTGTGACTGAGATATAAAAAAAAAAAAAATAGTTGGACTTTTCTGACCATGTTTACTTGATTCACCTTATTGTCCAAAAATATATAGTACTTCTTTAAAATGAAATTATTATTTTTTTTTTTTTTACTTCAGAGACACAGTTGAGAGGTAAAAGAGCTACATGTGGTTCCAGAGCCTCAGGTTGATGACCACTATTCTGTAGGTCAGGTACAACACTTTTTACTGCTACTTTTCGGTGGAGGCATGCTTGAAGGCGGTTACTGAGGAGCCGACAAGTATTTATGACATTTAGATTGTCGAGAAAACTGTGAAAAGCAACGTGGATCAAGTTAAAAGTTGCTTTAATGAAATCTGTCTGCGGTTTTCTGTTAATATCATGATGGCCGTTTTGGTCGGGTTGTTCTGTTCAGAGCAAACTGTATTCAGACTGAGGAAACTCAGAGCGAACCAGAGCTCAGTCCGATTGGAAATGAACCAAGACCAGCTCAAAAGATGGGTCTGAGAGCGGTTCCTGGTCCTGCACCAGGGTTTACTTGTGTGTATTTAGTTCCAGAGTGTCAGGAGAAACAAACCCTTGTTCACTATAAGTAAACCAAATGTGTCCAGTCTGAATCCACCCAAAGTCTTTTTAATGAAAAACAATAAATATCAAGTTCACAGGCAATAGATATAGATTATGGACCAAGTCTGTATTTATGTGCATTTATTTATCAAATAAAATGATGTGTAATAAAAATGTTCCCTCTGGCCGTAGTCATGGATACTAGGAGGTACAACAGAAACAAAATCCTTGAGTGAATTTGAGAGTGAAAGGAGTAAATACAGCTTAACGTCCTTCTGTAAACAGCCTCCAGCAGTAGGATGGTCGGCTGCACTAGACTGCAGTTATGTTATTTTTAACCAGCTTTCATCTGGAGGTCAAACGGGTTTCAGTCTTGAAATTCAAATGTGAACTATATTAATGAGATTTGATTGGATCGCCATACCTAAATAGACTTGCTGGCTTGTTGAAGGAACCACAAACATTGGAAAGACAAACATTCTAAAAAATAAATAAATAAAAGATAAGTTGATGCAAACACTGTTTGTTCCTTAGTAGTGGAGGTGGAGATTTTATGGGATTTCTTATCATGAGGCAAGAAAAAGAGAAAAGAAATAAAATATTTTACAAAACGCACTCAAATGTGATCGTTTTTGAAGATAGAAACAATAGAGTATCTGGTTTTTGGACCCAATTTTTGACCATTTGTTGCTAAAGTTCCAGACATAGAAATGTGATAATATTTCAAGTAATATTTATCCATGTACTGATAATAGAAAGTGCTAATAGAGCAGAAATTACTTATTTCCAATCCGGAGAAAACAATATTGCCTGTTCTCGTTGCGGCGGCTGGGGTCCTGCTCTGTCGAGCGGGCCCTGCACTGCCCCATGCTGGGCGGGCGCTGCGGCGATACCCCCCGTGGTCAGGCTGGGTCTTGAATAAGGGGATCCTCGTAATATCGTTTCTACACAGTAGTACCAAGCCAGATTATTCCCAGAGATCTTTTTATTCTTTGTTCAGCTTCATTGACGAGGGTCTATTGGGGGGATCTTGGAGGGCAGAGGGCGGGGAGGACGACTGGGGAGAGAGGGAGGTTGATTTTGTGTGACTTTGTGAATGTGAATTTGTTTTTAAACTCTGTCCTTTTGTGTTTTTAATATGTATTTTATTTACTTTATGTTAAGCGCTTTGTGTTTCGCTGAATGAAAGGCGCTATATAAATTAATAAAGTTTGAGTTTGAGTTAAAACTAACATCTAAGCTTGTTGACATTCTTGCTCATCAACCACATGCGCAACTAACAAAATTCCAGGGAACTCTAAAGCACAGAAAAGAAGTTCTGAGCTGTTATACAACACTTTATATTAGTAATATGTTAAATATTGGTGTAAAGCCAATATGAAAAGTTGCATCTGAATCAGAATCATCATCATCAGAATTATTGCATCAGAATCATCTGATTTATATGGATCAAATGAACGGTTGAAGAGTTACAGTGTGTCAAAGAGCGCGTGTGGTTTATGGTGTTAAAAGGATGTCAGAGCTACATCTGGGGTATGAAAAAAATATTAAGGTATGCATTTCAGATGTTGGAATCCTTACCTTTGTATCTCGTTTATTGAAGCCATTGACATGTATATCAATGATCTATGTTGTCTTTGATTACAAAAGTTATCTATACCCCATCGGGGCTTTTGGAACATCAAAAGTGATTGGCCCAATATCAAAGGGATGAAACAACATATGTGTTAAACGTACAGATTAACACTCATGCTCTCTTATGGGGTCCAGATGACCCCACCCTAGAGTTGATATGTGATCCCTCCCATGACAACGGTGGACAGGATTTTATGTCTGCCATGGACACACCAGTGAAGATAAAAAAAAAATTCTTAAAAAAAAAAGTTGTCTTGCGGGGTCCAGATGACCCCACTTTTAATATAAACACTCCTAGGATAGCACAAGGGATACATTTTCACTTGACTATAAAATCGGGTCATTAGAAACCTGACTGATGTATATGCACAAAGTTTTTTCCAATCACTCATATTACTATAAACATACCAACTCAGTTGGATGGATTCAGGACTGCTGTAGGGGTGCAATGAACTTAATCCAGTGTGTGTCCTTAGGCAAAACCCTTCACGCTACTGCCTAACTATGTAGCCACATGGGAGTCAAAGTCTGGGTCTCCCTGTGCCAGTCCCCACCCTGGATAAAATACATCATTGTGTCAGGAGGGGCACCTGATGTAAAAATCTCTGCTGAAACTAATGACTGTCAATGAAAACAGAGTATCCCCTCCCCCTTAACGTTCCACATAGAAAGTACCCACTGGTCCAAGAGAGCTAAAATCACATAGACTTCTAATGAGAAATAAACAGCTATTACTCAGTCATTGAATTTACCAGAATAACAATTCTTCATTGGCCACAACGTCATAGGCCCTTTGTCCATTTCTATGTACTGGCAATGGCCAAAACCAAATGTGCGGATCAGTGAAAGCTGTTTTGTGGTGGCGACCCCTGATGGCATATGCAGTGAGGCAAACAACTATTACTTTTACTAAAATAAAGGTATCTTTTGCAAGCAGCAGTCCTTATAGACAGGAATAAGATATAGAGTGTGTGATATATGTATAAAACTGGGGTGACATATCAAAAGCTATTTTTGTACACCAGTTTCACAATGAGGTCTTTACCACAACTGCTCTGCACGTCCTCATCAGTACCATTAATAATGTAGAAACAGACTTCAATAATTGGCTAGAGGATGTGATTTAAACAGATCCAAAAGGATTTCCTGCCTGATTGACTGACAGCACAGGGATTCATTAGCTCAGACAGGACTTCAACAGTTAATTTCCAGCAAACTCCTTTGACTTCACAAAGCCCTAACCCTACATATCCTTTGCATCTTGCCCCGGAGCAACTTAACACAAGCGTTTGAATCTTCAGCACTTTGTCATCTGGTACTTTCTCCATCACTGAGACAGCTATGAGCTGTGGGCTTTCTTTATGGGATTATCCCACATGCTCACTGACGTGTGGGCTGCTGGGAATGGTCTTGTTTGTGTGCTCTGTAAGCACGTCTGCATTCACCAGCACAACAGGCCATGGTGGCATGACAGATATCTGCCAACAGACCTTGCTTCACAATTACATCTACTGTGCAGTCTGTCACAATGTTTTCTAAACAGACAGGAATTCTTGAGGCAGTTTATGAAAGGAAAGTTCTCCCAAGACTTAGAAACGTGGACGATAGAATCAAGAATATGTATTATAAAGATAAGCATAGACAGTATTCAGGATTGGATTAGAGGATTAGTAAAGCAGAGATGTCTAGGTCTCATGAGTATGAATGTAAAAAAATTGGAAAGGGTTCCAAAGCAGTTGCATCAGTGCTCATTTTTGCCCCTTGGCTTGAAGTGACCTGACTAGTCAGTACTCTTGGTTTTACACCTGGAGCTGGCCTTTTTGCCTTGCTACCTGTTCAGGCCTGTGCAGTTCTATTTTCTATAGTTGTGCATCTCGTGGACTCAGCAGCATGGGACTGTGGGTAGGGGTCCCTACCCTTGTGGTTTACCCTCAGTGTTGCCGGAAGCTCTGCTGAGGGTTGACCTTGGTGATGTTTCTTGTGCTTTGCACCCTTAGAGTGCCTCTTACATATACTGTTAAATTATAGAACAAGTACAGCTCAGTTTTTACACATATAGTGCTACATTTCTCCTTCTAGCTGTCCTGCTTTTGTCAGACTCACATTGGTAAAATGAGTCTTTAAGCCTTAGACCTAACTGGCATTATAGTTGGATACAGGGTCTCTGCAGGCAAAAAAATGGGCATATCTGTATTGAACATGCAGATATCCCACATAAAAAAGCAAAGCCCGTAGACTGCTTAGTCAGCCTATGAAAAGAAAACATTTTCAGGCACATTTCTTCTAAGGGCATCCTGAAAACAACAGGTCATAGCCAACACTTTTCAGGGAACAGTGTATTATACTAAGAGCCAGAGTGTATTGTATGGCTTTATAAGTGCGTGCAAATTACACGAGCCTTTTTAATACTTCACGTTACATTTTTGACACGAATGAAAACCGCATATTGTATTTAAGGTGGTCGCATGAGCCAAAAGCCTCAGTCACATGACCCGTATGGTCTATAGATGGCTATAGAGAGAAGCTGTCAAATTTTAAAGAGAGTGCCGGTTT
Source organism: Oryzias melastigma (assembly GCF_002922805.2). Lineage (NCBI taxonomy): Eukaryota > Metazoa > Chordata > Actinopteri > Beloniformes > Adrianichthyidae > Oryzias > Oryzias melastigma. Next base: position 21,447,889 of record NC_050533.1, read on the forward strand.
GTCTGGCAGTTCCCTTGTGGCTCATGTGGCGATCTAAAGGATGTCATGAAACTTAATGATTGTCATGCATGTGTTAAGTATATTGGGAAGTGTTTATACGAATAATGTAAGTTGTACACACTTACAACATAAGGGTGATGGTGTTGTGCAGTATCCTAATGGCACACTTTAGTCTTCAGTGAGGTGCGTGCAGTGGCTCTTTACACATATGCTTTAAGTATTAGATGTGCTCATGATATGTGAGTGCCCATAGGACGCCCACACAAACTGCACTCAGATTGTCTAATTTTCTCATTTCTAACAGCCATGTTACACGCAATGGGAACCCAAAGGGCACACACCTTTCCCTTGAACAGCATTAACCAGCTCCCTGCTCAGTGTGCATGATTTTGGGGTGATATAGAAAAAAGGAGAAAGCTTAGCTATTTCCCCCATACTTACCCTTATGTGTTACCTAATTGTTCACAGCAAACTGATGTCCATAGTGGATGTGGTGAAAAGAGAGCTGAGCCAGAAAGCAAAGCTTTCAATTTACTGGTCGATCTTGAGCTCTGGGTCATGACAGAAAGAATGAGATCCCGACTACAAGCGGCTGAAATGAGTTTCCTTCATCGGGTGGCTGGACGCTCCCTTAGAGAAAGGGTGAGAAGCTCAGTCACCCGGAGAAAGTTTGGAGTAGACCACTGCTCCTCCACGTTGAGGTGGCTCAGGCATCTGGTCCAGATTCATCCTGGCAGCTCCCTGGAGAAGTGTTCCAGGCATGTCCCACTGGGCAGAGGCCCCAGGGAAGACCCAGGACAGGCTGGAGAGACTATGTCTCTTGGCTTGCCTGGGAACACCTCGGGTCCCCCCAGAAGAGCTGCAGGAAGTGGCCAGGGAGAGGGAAGTCTGGGCATCTTTGTTTAGACTGCTGCCCCTGTGACCCGGTCCCGGATGAGTGGAAAAGATGGATAGATGGATGTTCACCATGTTATAACATTTCCTGAGGACCACCTATGTGTCCCTTATGGATTTCCCCATTTTGTACCTGCAAACGGCCTGTAACCACCCCTAACGACAGTTGGGACTAAGGATTTAGATGTCACCGCTCCTCTCTACAACCCTCTATGGGAATGGACAACCCAAAAACCTGCAGCACCCATACAGGTGCATACACTGAAAGGCCCAATAGACTGATCTACCAAAGAGGGTTTGCATAAACTCTTATGTGCAGAAAACAAAAATCAACACAAGCTTAAAATGTACTTCTATTTGATTAATAGTCATGGTTCTCTCTATTACTTTGCAGCATCCCCAAAAAATGGAGACACATTTTAAGTTCAATACTCCATCTCCAGCCTGCTTCCTTCATCCCTCCTGTGCTACAAGCTGCCATTCATCATTACATATATTGATTGAGGGATATTAACCAGCAGTGCTCCGAGCGGCATAAAGCTCAATCTCACGATAAACAGAGTAATACAAGGAAGCTTTAGCAGCGGGTGTACAAATGGCACCTTGAATTATTCAGCAACCGCTCATTTTCCATCCATTTTTAAGCTGTTATTTATTTTACAAGCAAACAGACAAAAGGTGCTTTTTGGCCCGGATTTAAGTATTCTACTAAGCGCTGCTAACAGCTAACTAACAAATCAATGCTGCTATAACCTGACTGCTTGAAGTCTTTACGTTCGACTATGAGCTCGTCAGCATACCAGAGGATTCCAGACACAAAAATCAATGGAATTAATATTCTTTTTCATGTTTCGATCCAATAGAAAGACTGGGGTGGGTTCAAAGACGTGCTCATAAGCTAAAACTTCAGTGATCTGATGTAACGCAAGGAAGGACAGTAAGTTCTCCATGTGAAAAGGCTGAGAAAGTCAACAGCTTAATCCTATATCGCATTAAGTGAATCATTTGGTAACAGTTTTAACTTCCTCTTTTTCAGACTATTTTGAAAGGTAAAGACAATTCAATAACAAAATTCTGTGACTTTGACCTTTGACGCTGTAAATTATTCAACTTTTGAAGCTTTATAAAAAAATAGCTTTTTGATACAGAGTTCCCTTTTTCAGGGACAAGCGTGTCATGGGAAATCACCTACACATCCCGCATCATCACATCTAAAGTCACATCAGTGTTCGTTCAATCTTTGAAGGACCTCAGGGGCTGTTTTCATTCTCCTCACATGAAGTTCAACCTTGTCTTTGCGGCGGCTGCTGCTTCCGGAAAAGCGGCCTTGGCAACTGCATTCATGTTAGTTGGTATTCCAGGGATCCCGTGGACGGATCAAGTTTGTTCTCCAACTTCTCCTCTGCAGTGGCAACAGAGGTTTTAACGCCAGCACGTTGAAGAGGAAGTGACAGGATCTTCCTAGTGACTCTTTATGGAGTCCTCCTGAAAAACAGAGTCAATAAGACTTGCAGTTTCAAGCCATGGATATCGATTATCTGTCTCCGACTATGAGGCAGAAAAGGTAATGCAGTGGGGATGTGGAGAAAGTGGAGTGTGAGTGAGAAACATTGGGATATGAGAGCTATGCGGACTGAGAGGGAAAACGGGGGAAGGGGAAGAGTGGAAATGCTTTGATGCGTGATGAATCTCCAGACATCTGTTCGATGCAGATGATTGAGGGGGGAGGATTCCTGTTGTTTTCATATGATTGTGGGAGAACTGAAGAGAGTCAGCTGCAGCAAAATCACAACTTCTACTTAAAAAACCCAACAAAATAACAGTAATTAACCTTCTCTTTACGTGATGATAAACAAGTAATTCAAAACATGGAAAAGTGAGATGTGCAGCAATGAAGTTTAGGATGGAGTACGGTACTGGGGTGCAACCCTTAAACACCTGAGGTCTCGCCGGTGACGCTTGAACAAAAAATCTTTAACATACTGTAACTTCTCAACTCTTAACACAGTAAAGGTAATTCCAGTTGATTCTGAAGGAGAAAAGGAGCCGCTTTTCTCCTTCAGAATCAACTGTTAATCGTGTTAAGAATTAAAAATGATAGTAAATAAAAGAACATAAAATCAAAGAGCATAAACACTGGAGCTTCGGTGTTAACAGGTTAAAGACCAACTCTACGGAAAATTGTGTTTTTACTATCTTCTTGTAACATTTTTCTGAAGATAAAGGGGATAAAATGAAGTTTAAAATTGTGGTTATGAGTATTTCTTTATTTTTTTATTCTAAATCAGGAGCTAATGAAAAATTCTGTTTAAAGTCCCCCTATGACCATTTTTTTATTTTACAAAAATGTTCCCAGTAGCGTTTTAATTATGAATATGACATTTTTAACCAAAATCCCACAACCTAAATGTCTTGAAAAGCAAATTATCATGTTTGTCTGAAGCCTCTATCTCCAAAATCTCCTCTGAGGGGGCATGGCTTTTGGAGCTGAGCTGAGCAGCTCCGCCCCCAAATTTCCAATAAATTCTTGCCATTTTGCAGAAACTATGTCCCAGAAAACGACACAGGTTTTTGACATTTTGGCTAAAAATGGCATAACTAAATGACGAAGGAGGACAATACTATATGAACATTTTGAAGAGAAGAAAAAAAAAGAGCAAAAGCTGGTGATTTTACAGCTGAAAAGGTCGAAAACTATATTTTTTTCAGGTAATGTGGAAGGATGAGAAATGAATGAAAGATGTCTGCTAATTGTTAGGAAGACCTTGTCTGTCGGATCTTGTCCTTCAGGCAGAAAGCACCCAAACACAGTACTCTGCACTACACACAGTACTTAATTCACTAAATATGAGTTCCAACCAATTCAAAAATCTTTTAGTTTGCTCAGTGATGAGTCAAAAACTTCCAATAAGGACTTCAACAATGGAGGGAGAACAATTGTCTCTGTTCTTTCAGCGTACTCATATGCTTTAAAAAATGTAAATCATAACCCTATCACATTCCCGGTGCATTTACCCCACAGTTACCCCTTAAAAAATGATTTCAGGCACTGCTACTCCTCCAAATTCCCCTACAATTAGAGGGTAGCAGAAAGCTAGTAACATAAAAACTAGCGAGTAACATGACGGGAGCGGTCTAGCTACAGCTGATGGCTCATATTAGTTCCTGGAAGGCTGCAGCCACAGACTCTGCTGTCGACCTCACAAAAGTCATATGTTCACGCTAATCCCCCTTTATGTCGTTGAACCCAACGAAACGGATTTGCAGCTCCGCCGAGGCCTGACTGCAGACGCAGGACGTGAACGCCTACAGTGGGATTTCCTCTCGCATTTTTAAAGCTACGTAAAGACTGCTGCGCTCGCATCGGAGCTGTAATGCTAGCGGTGTGAGTCTGGGGCAATGCTATAGCGCAATTGCCACCTAGTGGCCAAACTGAAACGCCCTCCAGGACAACCAGAAACAATTGTTTAAGTTTCTACTTTTGAGAATCCATGTAACACTGTATGAACGCGGTGTCAAACTCAATCGCACAGGGGGCTAAAATCTAAAACATACCTTAGGTCCCAGGCAGAACAGAATAAACATTTATTCAACACACACTAAAACTAAAATTTTAAAACTTTAAAAATGTAACTTTTTAGTGTATAAATAAACAGGCTGGAATTTTATTCCAAAATAAATCAACTTAAACTTTAAATAACTTTCGTTATTTTACTCTCCATAAAAATATATTTTGTCTGAATTATACAAGTTATAAATTAGTGCAAGATAACATCGGACCATTAATAACAATAAAATAAAATAATCTGGAGGGCCGGATATAATTGCCCAGAGGGCCGGATCCGGCCCCCGGGCCTTGACTTTGACACATGTGCTGTATGCCATTAACAATCTCATTATAATATCACTAACATTTTACAGTAAATGAACTGTATCAGATCAATATGACAACAAATGTATCTAAATATGTAAACTCAAAATTGAATTGAATATTGAACTGAGTGGATCAAAAGCAGATCGAAAGTGGATCAAGAGCCTGGACTGAATCAATTCAGGCTCTTGGGAATCAAATCGAATATTGGCGATACTCAGCCTTGAGTATCATGCATATTCATTGAAAGTGGTCAATTAAATTTGTGTTTTCGAGGGCGGTGTGAATGTAGCTTTACAAAGAAACTATTTTTCAAACATCATTTTTCATTTGCTCACTCACAACTTGACTAAAGCAATACTCAGAAATCCAATTTAAAGCTTAATTTTCTTTGTATATGTCCAGTATAGTGAGAAAAATGGCACAAGAACATGTTAAAAACACCATTTTCATCAGAGTGGATCTTTAAGAAGTCTGACTCAAAATGTTCCAGAGAATTTTAAAACCAGTAAAAGATGCTGCTGTCTGTCTGACACTTTGTGACTGACGGGTGATCTGACAAAGTGCTGCACAGAGATATGACAGCAGTGAGAGCTCGGCACAGAAGTGGTCTGCCCCGAACAACAATGCACCGTGCCATTTCCTGTGAAAGTCAAACATCCAGCACAAAAGCAGGCGCTCTAGCTCTGCAGGCTTTCATGTGCCACCTTTGCAGCACATGAAACCTAAGCTTAATGTCTGTTTGAGCTACTCAGGTCTATGAAAATAGAGAAAATATATTTCAAATGTGTTAAATCTTAAAGTAAAACAGGTTACACAAGGGTAACACCACAATCATTTGACATGTATCATTACAGCAAATTTCACCTCTTGATTAAAATGACAAAAAGCTACAAAATAAATTATAATACCCATCTTTTCTTGGGTATTTAACTAAATTCAGATGACCACATGAGCTCTTTGTTTCCCCGTAGAGGCTGTAACTCTCAGTCAGGACATTTTTTACAAGAAAGCTGTGATATCATAACTCGGATGAAACCACAAGACGGGAGATGATGTGCAAGCCCAGACATGGCCCCAATCCACGAGAAAGTCTTAGAGGTCTCTGATTAAAAAGCACACTACTCCTGATCCTTGGATGTGAGGGAAAAGGCAACCATGAGGGTGTGAAATTGGAGTCAAATCAGGAGGTGAAGTGAAATGGACAGAAACAACAGAGAGGAACAGACTGGACTGTGATGTTCTGGTGGCCCCAGTTCCTCCCAGCAAGCTGTCCATTAGGATTAGGAAGTGACCAAAACAAGTCATACCAACGGCCTTAACATTGTGTGACCGACTGAAAAAACAGCTAATTTAGTTTGTTTTGCTTTTTTTCTGTTTATTCATCAGACATACAAATCAATCCCACGCTATAAAGGATGGCACACATAATAATGAATAAATAATATTTTTGTTTCTGTTCTTTACAAATTGAATGTCGTTTGGAAGTTTTACTTCTGCAACTTTTACATTTTTCAATGGGAACAAGCACAGCTATGGTTAAGTGATGAATGGTAATAGAATGGTCGTCTCTAACCTCTAACCGCAGGCTGGTCTAATGTCAGACTTCATTTCATAGACTTGTCTGTACCAGGTTGAAGTTGGCATCTTGTTTTTTTTTAGCTCCCTGTTTCCTTTAACTTTTAAGGGAAAGTTGATCTTCACTTTCTCTGCAACTGCTTTAAGCCCTATTAGTACATTGGATTTTGTTTAGGAACCATTAAAATGTACTATAGACCTAAAACTTAACCCATAAATCCTAAAAAAAAAAGACTTTTTTTTGCTTGACTTTTAAGGAATAACGGATCAATACAAAAAAATAAAAGTCTCTAGAACTGGTATTTTCTAAATATATTAATAAAAGTGCATCTACTGTTTTAGCAACTTTATTAGCAGCATCCATTGTTATAATGGATTACAATAAATCTATGTTTGGAGTAAAGACTCGTGATTTTTGTCTGTGAAATTGCATACAGACTGGGCTCAGAAACGCGTGCTTAAGCAGCCACTTTCAAGTAAAAGTCTATGCAAGTGCACGTATAAGTGTGTTTTGGGCTTTCAGGTTCAAAACTCTTGGCCGCATCACCAGGACTGTGGATCTTTATTTGTGGCGATCCAATTCGATTCTCAATTCAAGCTCAATGATACACAAATCAAACCACGATTCTTAATTTTTAAAATCACCTTTGTTGCTATGTGTGTGTCCTTTTATTGGATGTCTGAAAATTAAAATTATATGTATTGAATCACTACCATTTATATCTTTATTAGTTCAAGCAATCAGAATCAACAAAAGTGATAAAAACACAAAAATTTAGATGGAAATAAATGGTGTTTGTCAATTTAAACTTTTTTTTATCAATCTGGTTAAGTTTAGCAGTAACATAAACAATGTAAAAAGCATAAACATCACTGCTGTTTTTGATCATTTAACAACAAAACTTGAAAATGTTCTCCACATTTTTTCCATCCTCAATATTCTGCATTACGTTTCTAAGCATTACATTTCAATGCAAATCCAGAATAAATCGTCATTGTTTTTCCGCTTCAGAATCAGATACTCGTTACAGCCCTACGTGTCACACTACCGCTACGGGCAAATTTTCGCTTTGTCCAAGTATGTAATTTTGGTTTTTCATAATAAATGCGTGATATGCGTAATTTCATAAATGTTCCTTCGTCATTCGTTGATGTGTGCAGATGACTGTTGAGTTTCAGCTGACGGGCATTTACATGAATTTGGTTTTGAGCTGTTTCACACTTTTGGCTAGTGAAGAATTACATAGTGTATGCATATTTTACATCATTTATAGGGATTTTTCTTACGTAAATCATGACTTCTGTGATATGCACATGCAAATTTGTGGCTTTCCACGACCGTCCCACATTTGTCCACGGATGTCTGAGACCTTTCACACAAGTTCCACCAATGTATAACTTTTATACTGCATAAAAAAGCCGACATATCATGTTAAAATTACATAATAGATGCACCAATCTCTAATGAATTGCATATAAACAGTGCAACAATCAAGCAAGTTTAAATCACAACTCCACGTATTGTGTGAAAAGTATATATATATATATATATATATATACACAGTATATATATATATTTCGCCCCTCCAGCAGTCTATCTCAAGCGGGGTCTCCCGCTCCCCTCTTCTGGTCAAATGCAAAGAACAAATTTCACACATCTATGTGTTTGACGACTAGTGGAACTTTAACAGGTCTACTCACTGAAAGAGTTTATAGTTCCAAATACAACCAAAAAAAAATATCCTATGTAGTTAGTATAACATTTGAGGGATAACAAGAATAACAAAAGAAATGATCGAAACACTCTTTCCTTTTAGAACTGAGGTTAGCAGGATTGATAGACATTTTTTAGAGGATATTTAACCTATTAGAGTTGAAAGTTAACCGAATGGATGTTTTCAAATGTTTTGAAACTAACCCCTCCAATTAAAAAATGTTCGTACTTTAAAATCAAAAACATTCTAAGACCAGATGTCAATCATATCCACATGGATATCTTTAAAGTTGTATATGTTTTTGTTAATCCGGATAAGGAAAATGTTAAGATATCATTTTCAGATTTATAAAGACATTGTTCCTTCTTGACATTCAGTTTCTGTTGTTTTTGGATCTCGGCTCCTGTGAGACTTGACCTTTCTCAACAATTTTTTGTAATACAGCCTGGATTTATACCTTATGGAAAAACCAATCTTTCCCCTCACTGCACTAATACTTGGCATTGCTTAGAAAAGGCTTTAGTCTGCAGTACAATTTATTCTTACTCCATAAAGAGAAGTGGTTGGGGAAAGCCTTGGAGGATGAAAAACACTCCAAACAGTCTGATCTGGGGGTTCTGCGCTGTGGGGATCATAAACAGACAAGCAGAGAGGCTCGTACTAAAGATTTGTTTTTTCTTTTTTTCTTTTCCTATGCTGGTTGCACTCCATCACCACTGCTTCAAGTGCAAGTGGCTCAGTGGGTGGATTTGTGTAAACAGTCAACCTCAATCACTTTGTGTTCATGTGAAAAATTCCTCCAATCAAAATTCCTCAAGAGAAGCCAAGCCATTGATCGTTCCACTTAGTTCCCTTTGACAAGCAGTGTTGTTCTCGTGTCAGAGTGCGGGGCCCCTGTTCGGGACAAAGAGGGAGTTAAAATCATTAATTATTTTCATATAAGCCATTGTTGATGTTTAGCCTACAAAATGCTCAAACAACAAACTCCAACAGACTTACAAATACTCGTTTTAAATATTGTAAGCAGCTTTTTCAAAGGCGTGGCTGTTTTGCTCTGATAAGAAACAAAAGATTTCATTTGGGGGTTTTGGTGAGAATGCAGCAGAAACGGCTTGTGAGTTGGAGAAGTAGAAGCACACAAACCTTAAAATCCCACTTTAAGAATCTTTTGATTAATTTTTAAAATATTCCCCAGCTGGCAGCTCCGCAGTCTGTCTGACTGTAGCCAGAGAGCTGCCGTGGTAGGCTGGTGATCTGCCCGGGGTGTATCTCTTCTTCACCCACCCTGGTAACTCCGCTGCCCAACAAGTTGAGGAAAACGATGAAAGTTCAGAACAAAAATACTCACATTGATTAATATTCTACCTGCTGCTTGAGTCACTGAAAACGTCACTTTCCCAAAGCTGAGTTCCTGTCAGTAAGAAACGATGCAGCGACCTGTCAAACTTAAGACACTTACATTTTGGCTCCACCACCCAATTTGCGCCTTGTTGCTTAAATCAAGCTGCTGCCAGACCTTTGCTTATTGCTTAAATCCTCAGTTCGCGTCTGTACCATTGATTTAACATTGAAACTGGCCGCCTCCGCCACATGAATCACGTTCGGTGTGAATGCACCTTTACGGTTTTGATTCAGAATGCAGCTCATAAGAGCCAAACAAAGACCTTCATGGATCTAGCCGTCTACAAGCGGATGCATCAGAATAGGGCAGAGTAGCTTTTGCTTTTATTGTTTTGTCTAATCCTAATTCACTGTCACTGTCATGTTCTGGATAAAAGATATCAAGAGTAATATGTTCGTTTTATTTAAACTAGAGCTGTCAGGCGATTAAAATTCTTAATCGCGATTAATCGCATTTTGTCCAGAGTTAACTCGCAATTAATCGCAAATTTACATTTGGCCTTTTTTTAAGGAAAAAAAATGTGTGTTTCGTGGAATTTAGTAGTTCTGCATTAATTATGAAAACAAGAATGGCAAAATTAATAGTTTTCATCAGAAATACTTTATTTTGTAACATTATATTAAGATAAACTTTCTTAACATTAAAAGGCTGTAACATAAAATGCCTAGCAAAAGCCCAAGTGCAAGTGAAGGGCATTTTAAATTCAAAACTTCAATCAACGTTGAGTAAAATAAAATAAAAAAACATCAAAAATAAAATTTCCATAACACTTTCATGTTAATTTTTTGTCAGGACCAAATCTTTTCCTCCTCTGCTGAACTACAGTAATAAATGAAATAGAGATTTATCATTTCCAATGAACTTTTGTTTTTTAAAACATTAAAGACTGAGAAAAGCGGGATATACTGTGGATAGTTTGACAGTCTGTTACTGCCGCTGCGCAGAGATGTGTCCAGCGGAGCTCACGGATGAATATGCCGGCAGACAGACCGCTATGCTGGGGCTGGATCACGCTGAAACCTCCAGAACATTTAAAACGTCCCCTGGTGAGCTTGCTGTTCGGAACATCGGGGGTGCGCAGCTCTCGGCGCCGGACGCGAGCCGGTACCACCAGACTTGGTACTGGACGCGAACCGGAGCTGGGTTAGAGTGAGGGAGCTCTCCAGGTCCTAGCGCCGGCCGGTTTTAGCTCGCAGCTCGGAGGTTGGAGACCCGCCCGTGATCTAGTGTGAGAGCAGCCGGTGAGTTGGAGGGCGGGACGCCCGCGCGCGCGGTATGGAAAGGCATGTATGAGAAAGTCCGCGATTAATGCGTCAAAAAAATTGTCGGCGTCAAGCACACGTCAGATTAATGCGTTTTTAAAGCGACAAATCTGACAGCCCTAATTTAAACGTACTATTATAAATGTAATTTACATTGCACTAACTGAATGTTTGACTTTCATCACTACCTTACAGTTTTTCAAACATTTCTGAAATTTAAAAGTGTAGGAAAAGCAAAATAGACTGAAAATAATAATTCTACAAGAGAACATTTTTAATCAAAAGGAAAAATGATTATATTCGAATTATATTAAAAATATCTTTTTTTCTTTGTGTAAAATTCCATCAGTTTGCCACCATGAAAAAAAACCTTTTGTCACACCATCACATTTGATTTTCTATGTTTTGATTAACCTTGTTGTACAAGATTGTTCTTTTTCTTTTTGTGTTTATTTCACAAGGACAGAGCACATCAGAATCATTGCTACAAATTAGCACAAAGGATATTTTTCATGCATAGTCCAGTGACTATTGATAAAATAATTGTCTACCTAAAAAAACTCAAAACATCAATTAAATACAATATTAGGATGTGTATATATATATATATATATATGTGGGTGTGTGTGTGTGTGTGTGGGGGGGGTGTATGCATAAATGACAGAGTCATCAGCATACATCTGAATGAAGATGCTGGAACAAACAGAAGGGAGGTCATTAATGTAGAAAGAAAAAAGTAAAAGCCCTAGAATGGAACCTTGTGGAACACCTTTAGAGGTGGGGAGAAGACTGGAATGATAATGTATTATCCAAACTGAATGAGATCTATTTAGTTAATATGATTCTAAAAGTCGAAAAGTTGAATTTAGTTCCTTTGGTCTGTAGTTTTTTTTTTTTTACGATTTACAGTGCAGATGACTGTTGAGTTTCAGCTGGCGGGTCTTCACATGAATTTGGTTTTGAGCTGTTCCACACTTTTGGTCAGTGAAGAATAGGGTTGGGCACCGATGGGATCTGATGCGGTTCCGGTGCTACCCCGGTTCTTTGGTTTCGGTTTCGGTTCCCTTTCGGTGCTTATTGCGGTACTTCAGTAATAAAAAATAATGCCTTTATCTTCCTAAATCCAAAGCAGAACGGCTTCAAACAAGCGCAGACTCCCTCCTGCCGTGCAGCTGTGCGCACGTAATATAAAGCATAATATAAAACTCCGTCTTAAATAAACTTAAACGTCCTTGAAATTTTAGCCTGACATTTTATTAAATTAAATCAGGAATGTGGCATTTATTTGCAGTTGTTTTTGGGCAAAAGCAATATTTTATTTCAATAAAATAAGGCGGAAGATAAATGTCAATCACACGGCTGCAAAGCGCAGCAGATGATGACGACCCGCTGTGGTGGTGGGCGGAGCCGAGCCGAGCTTTCTGCTATTAGCAGCCCAACAAGGAGGAAACGATTCATTGTTTCATTTTGGGATGGGGCTCCAGCGTTGTTTAAAAATTGCGGAAACTCCACTATTCACAGCGAAAGTCCCGCCCACCGACGTTGCTGTCAAAATCGTCTCCGTCAGCGGATGTGTCATGCCTGCTCTCAATGTTTCCTGGGTCCTCCTCACCGGGCTCTTCTTCTTCTTGACCCAAAATGCTCATGCTAGCTCCGGAGGATGTGCTAGAGTGTGTTCCTTCACGCTTTACACCCCCCCAGCAGTGAAAGACCGTGCAATTTTCTGCATTTAATGCAATCCCATGCGTGGTCAAATGTTTGCTGAGATTTGAGGTGTTACCTCTGCCACACGAGATAATCTTGCTGCATCGGTTGCACGTGGCTGAATTTTCCGTTTTTGCTGTAAAATACAGCCAGACCTTCGAGCGCTTTAGCTTCGGCATTTTAGATGCGCGCGCATGCGCTGTTGCCGGTTTTATATGAGCCCCCCCACGAACACAAGAAAGTAAATAGATAGGCTGAATCGTAAAAAATCTGAAGGGAGTACAAGTGATTGACATGTCCACAGACAAATGAAACTTCAATGAAATTTGGAACCGAAATCCGGCACCGTTTGCAACCGCATCTTTCGGTTTTGGTAGAACCGCGCAAATCATAACGGTTCCTACTTGGAACCGAACTTCGGTGCCCAACCCTTGTGAAGAATTACATAGTTAAATAAATTAAAATCAAATATGTACAGAAATTAGACATAAAAAGCTATGAAAGAACTCAAAATACTGGGAATATGCAGAATATAACTACTGATTTATGCAACAAAACACAATTTATTCTCTGTAAATTTACTATTCAAAGTTTTATGACTATTTAATTGCAAGCCACTGAGCCAGGTCTGGCCCCTTCGGAATACCTCCTACCTCTCTAACCTGGACTCCTCTGCATTGATTATGTGGACCAACAAGTTCTTCCTTGAAGAATCCATGATTGAAGTATATAGTGAAGTAATCCTAAGGAAGTCACACTCAATCATGATGTACAAGAGTCAGATTTGGTAGTTAGCCCCACCAGAGAGATATAGTATGTCCTTTCCATCAAACTCATTTTGACAGGTGACCTTTGACCTCCACATTCCAATGTGATGACGTAACAATTTGATATCAATTTGATATAAACTTTATATAAACTTTATATCAATTTGATATAAAGTTTATATCGTTTTCATATAAAGTTTATATCGAATTGATATCAAATTTATATAAAGTTTGTATCGATTTGATATAAAGTTTATATAAAGTTTATATCAAATTGATATCAAATTGTTACGTCATCACATTGGAATGTGGAGGTCAAAGGTCACCTGTCAAAATGAGTTTGATAGAAAGGACATAGTATATCTCTCTCCCACCCCTTCACCAAGCCACCCAAATTACTAATCAAAAAATAAATACATATAAGAAAAATGTCTCCAATTTCTTAACAAAAAACACAAAATTAAAAAAAAATGTTTTAAACAGGCCTGTCAAAGGACACTAAAACAGGTGAGTCCACTGGACTTTATGGAACAGGAAGTACTCCTGAAGAAAGGAAGTAAACAAATAAAACACAGAACAACCAAAATCCAGTTATTACCAAAAAAAAAAAAAAAAGTGAACCGCAACAGATTTTACAGCTGAATAGTGTCTGTACCCAGTGACGCAATCAAAACCAAATTTACTTTGTTAAACCCTCACTCAGTGTCAGACGTGTGCTCTGTCACAGGTGATGTGCCTACGCTGCACTCTAGTCGTTACTAAGGCTCCTTATTGACTGCATGCAAATGCTGCATGGGCGGTGCCTGTGGGACAGCTGTAAGATGCCCACACAAACTACAATCTGATTGATTAATTTCCTCATTTGTAACAATCAGGCTGTAAGCAGAGTGCGCAACAAATGTGCAAGGAGCGGCCACTTATCCTTTGAATAGCAATAATTGGCTCTGAGCGCAGATTTCAGAGTTGAAACAATGAAAAGTTCATTCAACATCCCTGCATCTCCCTTATATCCTCCTTACTTAGCCTTAAGGCAGGGGTCTGCGACCTGAGGCTCTATCACGCCTCCATTGTGGCTTTCTGGTTGAAGAAAACTGAAATATTTTTCATTTTAAAAAGTTGCCTATTTTTCTGACTGTGAGTCACATTAATCAAAATGAAACAGTAAAACTTTATTCAAGTCATTCACAAACATTTGAAGAATAGTACGTATCCCTCCACCAGGCTCCTGACTACGTTACCCACAATGCTCCAACAATCAATAAGCTCTACAACTTCGTAGTCGTACTGAAACATTTAGTATACCACGAACTCAAAGTAAGTAAGCACAAGCAGGATTCACACATGGCGGATTAGAAAGTGGACTGTTTCAAGAGTTTTAAATGGTCTGAAAAACACCCTAAATGTCACTAATTAGCTCTGAATTATTTCTTTATTGCTAAGTCTATGAATTTCTACCAAAAACTATAAAATAAACTGTATATCGTATTTGTTTGTTTTGATGCTGCTGACATTAAACAACAGATTGAGAAGATCCTGTCTTTTATTTTGAAAGGGAGTCATGTCAAAAGCTATAACCGATTTCATATTTTGAAAAAATGCTATTATTCTGGTAATGTTTATGTTTTATTAATGCACAAAACAATAATTTGTTGATTTTTATCATAGTAGTAAAAATAACATGACTACAAAGGAGTGTCTTATTTTTGTAAGACTTTGTGGCTCCTGCCAAGTTGTGGTTGGTGAGAAATCGACCCGATTGGCTCCTAAAATGTTGAAAGTTGCAGACCCCATGTCTTTAAGGGATCACTACAACTTGTTGCCAGTATAATGCCAGTAGAAAAAAAAATGTGCACGAGTGGACTACGACTTGTGCGGGTCGTCTGCATGCCCTGTACATGGGCGCTTGTGACTAACGCATAGCCAGGGATGGATGACTGAGTGAGACTGAACAATTGATTTTGAAAAAAAAAATCTAATTAAAGTTGTAATTATACCCAAATCTTGCATTTTATTGATTTTGTTTACCAGTTAGTGGCTGATACATATGAGCCCCAATATAAGATTTTTCCACCAGACTGTTCGGTGACCAGAAGATAGATCCTTTCCTCACTATTTGAACAAACCTCCTTTTATCCTAATCTGTAATTCAAAGCTGCAGAAGAATAAATACATAATCAAGTAATGAGGTCCTTTTTGTTGCAGGAACAAAAAGAAATGATGCAGCTTAAATGCAGCAAGTTCCGCTCCCTGATTCTCTGCAGACCTGGCTATTTATTGCCTCCATGCTGAGCCGTGCCATGTTTCTTTCATTTATCCTCCCTGATTTTCAGCAGTTTTCCCAGGTAGTCCGCAGAGATTTTAGATATAACTGGAGGGTATGCTTTCAGTACACATGAAGCAGAGGCAAGTTTCTCCCTGAATCACACTGCAGAGCCGCCTGACAGACGCTGTCCAAACCTGCGCTGGTGTCTCCAGGGACAGGAGGATCTGACTGCTGCTTGTGTGAGGACACACACTGACAAGGCACACTGAGTTGGTGCTCACTTAATCTTTAAACATGGATGTCTCAATCCTGTGGTAAATCCTGCAGAAATGTCAAACTACTAATCAGATTCTCAATTAAACTGGCATGGTTTGTGTTAAACGAATGCACACGAGGTAAAGTTGTGCTCATAAGTTTACATACCCTGGAAGAAATTGGGATTTCTTGGTATAGAATATGAATGATAACACACAAAAAATGTTTTTCAACTTATAGTTAATTGTTGGATGAAGCCATCTATTGGCAAAAATTCGGTTTACTCACTTTAAATCATAATGACAACAGAACCTTCCAAAATGAACATATTCAAAAAGCTGATGACTTTGTTGTGAAAACATGCACACAAGTTGATACAAAAGAGTTTGAATGGCAGCTAAAGGTAACTATCTGTGATTCAATACATGTGTACAAAAGGTCTTGGAGTTTCTGGACTCCCAACAGACCCTTGCATCCTTCGTGCTTCTGACATTTCTGGATCCTGAGTCAAGGGAAACCTAAAGAACAGAATTATGTTCAAAACAAACACAAAAGTTTTTGTGTTATCATTTATACTCTTGAAAAATAGTCTAAAATCATGTTTTTTTTTCCAGGGCATGTTAACTGATGAGCACAACTGTGTAGTCCACACAAGGGCAGTGTTTTTTTAACAGTATTTGCTGAATGCTTTTAAGATAGAAAACACAGAATTCATATTAAGGAGCAATGAAGACAAATCTGACAATAAACAGCAAATAGTGTCTAAATCTAGGAAAGTTTGTGTTCTTCCATCTCTTGGATTATTTTTTTTTTACCATGTAAGTTAATGACTAATTAGTTCACATTTGAGTCCCAAATATCATTTTCTCTCTCTCTCTTTTTCTTTTTTTTTGAAGAAACAAACAAAAATACAAAAATAGGAATAAATGGGATCTGAAACCCCTAATGTAGAGACAAACTAGAACAGGGGTCTGCAACCTTTCCCGCTCTTTTATCCTTCCATTGTGGCTCTCTGGATGAAGTCAAATACTACTGATCTTAATATAAAGAATAGGTTTGTTAATAAAGTTTAGTCATTTATGTTGACATTTTTAATCAAAGGTGATCTTTAAATTAATGGTCATTTTATGATCACTACTGACATTACACTTAAGATATTTCCTATTTCTTCAGAATGCAAACATGTGGATAAGCAAAATGATGGTAAAAGGTTTGAGCTATAGTCAGAGTGATTTATTATTAGACTAAGTTGAAACTCTTTATCTTATGTCTATTTTCTGTTCAGAGGCAAAGCTCTCAAAGTATAATTGCTGGTAAATCTGCTGAAAGATCTTAATTGACAAAGATTGTATTTTATTTTGAAAGGAACTTGTATGTGCTGCGGTAAGAATAAAATCTAAATTAAATTATTGCAAATATGCATGAACTACATTTTATAAACAACTGACTTAATGGCCTCAAAAATATAAATAATGATTTTTTTTTCTTCTAAACAATGAAGTGTGAGTTTTCTGCTCTCGCTCTGTAAGAAACTGGACCAAATGGCTCTTTTAGTGTTTAAGTTTGTAGATCCCTAAAGTAGAACTATAAGATATTATTTATCATAATTTGTCCAGAGGAGAAAAAAGAAGGTGAACACTCACAGAAAGTAATGAACATGTGTGATTAAAAGATAAACCGGCTGGGAAATAACCCAAAATGACATACAGCAACAACGTTGAATAATAACTTAAGAATTGATGACTTGAGTGAAGAAAAACACATTTACAGCACCTGACACGTTATTAAGAAGGAGTAACATTAGTGGAGTTAATTACACAAACACAAATGAAACGTGTCTGTATTCACTTGATGTGTTTGAATGATTTTCATCAACTGTTGATGTTGGACATCAATCATAGATGATGTGGGGAAAAAGATTTAGTCTTTAAGAACTCTGAGCAGACAAACACAAACATGATTTCATTCATGCCTGAACTAGTCTAATCACTTTGTTCTCCTTTTTCCTTCTGCATGAAGTTTCAAAGACATGGGCTCTACTGGTAATCCAAACTCAAGTCTTTTTCAAGATATTGCTCAGAATTCAACAAGACTCAGCTCTGTCTTGATCTTCGGTCAAAGGTGACTTCTTGGTAGGATTTGAGTATGAATTATCTGATTATTAAAACTGCAATAAAACATTTTGTAAATAGAATTAGCCTTTTTATATAGTTACCAATAAGGCCAGCGAAATACCACAGAACACTCACTGAAACTTATTTTTTTGATGCATAAAATCACTTTTTAATGCATATGATATATTACTTACAAAATCTCTGGATTGAAACTTACTTTATCACAAATCCACCACTCTTTAGCTGGAGAAGAGGTCGTTTCGCCCTGTATTCTACACCAGAATGTTTTGTGTTTTTCCTTCTTATTGATTCAATTACCTGTTAAAAGGGGCAGACTATAGAATTTTTTCTTCTTTCTGTCCCCCTTTTCATTTTTTTCTTCATGTTTTCAACTCATGCTTGTTTTCTATGTTTTTTAATAAATATTTTTATCACATTTTTCAGTATAAGCAAACTAGAACCCCCAAAGGAGTCCATTTAAAGGCCTCAACAAACAGCAACAAGAAGGGAATTTATGACAGAAATGTAAACGATTTTTCTACATTTTTTCAGACGTCTGCACTTGCAGAGAAAAGGTTAAAACCCTCACAGATTTTCAAGAGATAAAGACAACAAAAAACTATTCACTGATTTTTAGTCTTACAGTATTGACACCCACACGCGATTTACTTAATTGCAAGATAATAACATATTAGCTGGATTTCTTTGCACTGATAAATCTTAGAAAATGAATAAGTAAAAGAAAACCACCCAGCAATACTCAATGAAGCTTTTTTCTCCCAATAATACAAATGCCAGCATGTCATTTCGTTATTTAAAATCTATTTTCTTGTCATTCCATTTTTTTCAAAATTAGAAAAACACAGTCTCTGCAACAAGAAAAGATAAATAATGACACGGGTAATACGTTATATGTCTCCAAGAGCCAGATAATATTTAATATTGCATGGTACATCAAACCTTGGAATTGAAATAGTGTGCACTTTCTGTTCCAAATGACTGTAGGAGAATCATACAGGAGCAAAATGACAGCAGCTCAAACGAGTCGGGGTATAACATGTTTCATTCCCCACAACAGAAAACAAACATGCTGCTTCCAATTCATTTTCCACGCTCCTTTTCTGTTTTCCAGAAATACGTGTAAACAACAGAATGAATCGGAAGCGTCACACTTTTCTATCCAATTTCCACACAGATAAAAAACAAACAAGATAGATGGAACCATAAGGATGTTAGTTTACCTTTTACAGAACGGGACCACAATGGTTTCTTCAGGTAATTCAACTTGTGGATTGGAATTATTTGCTAGAATATTTATGACTTAAAGATAAAATATTCACCATGCTTGTTGTTGGGGGGATGAAGCTCACTTCAATTACAGAGGCAGTGTTTATGCATGAGCAGACAGGTTTACCACATTTACAGTACCTGCTGCTGCTGGTTGGCCTCCATTCATCACCACAAACAGCTGGATGAGGCTTCGGTGGACAAGCTGGTCGCTTTGGAGACAGCAGTTGACAAGATGAATGGTTCATGGTTACAAATGCTACCTCCACTCTATTTACTGACTGACATTTACACAATGTTCTACAAAGGCATGAGCTGAGGTAAGCTGCTGAGATGCACCGTGCTGCGCCTCAGATGTCATACCGAGCTTCATTATGCAGAGCTCACTGTTTGAGCCTCAGCTGTCATGAATCAGAACAGAATATTACATTTTAATGTACAAGAAAAGTTGGATTGTTTGTGAACTAGTTTATAATTTTGGCACTCTTATTATAGAGCAAACACTGAGATTTTTCCTGGTTTTTCTTATAAATATAAGTTATCCTTATTCTTAGGAGCTAGTGAGAGCTGTCATTCCATTTAACTGTGTTTTTATGAACAGAATAGAAATACCTCAAGAAACTATTGAGTTATACGTTAGATCTAAAGGACATACTCTGAAAAAAAAAAGTTTTTTAAACAAGTTTTTGCATTTTTCTCATGATGGAGGACGTATAGAAGGGTAGTCTTTAATTCAAATCGATGTGAAACTGGAGCAGATGGAAAAAAAAATTACTTAAATTGAAAAGCTTATAATGTGTGCTCAAAATCGGAGTTGAAAATGACCAGTGGTGCAGAATGGCCCACAAGAAGACCAGTGGAACTTGACATGTATGGATATCGTCTGCAGACATTGACACATCATCCAATCAGAGCTTCTGTCATCCTGCGGGCGCCCAGCTGTCGCCTGATTTCATAATGACGTCATCCCCTTCTGACTTCTGCTAATCTTGAAGATTCTGCCGATGCCTCCCCGTCGTACAGTGAGTGTATTTGTGACAATTCCACCCACAACTAAGAGGTGAATTTCTGATGAACTTCTTCCACTCTACTGAAACTATGCCCTAGAAAACAACAAGTTTTTAGATTTTTGCTAAAAATGTCATAATCATTATTAAAATATTACTGGGAATACTATTACAATAGATTAGAAACAGAGGAAAAAATGTTGACCTTAAAAGATTTAAAAATCGTATAGAAATGTCACTGTAAATCATGCTATCAAGATTTGATTTCTGTTTTTTTTCAATATAAAAAATGGTAAGCTTAGTTTTTAAGCTAATAAATTCACTTTACATAACTCTTCAAAAAATGTGAAGGGTTTCATCTTCTTTAATGTAAGAAAAAACTACTATTGACAATAAATGTATCCATCTACCTTAAACATGTATTACTCTGAACAAATGAAAACTTGCCTCTTCTCTTTACATGAGGAAAGTCAGGCCTGGGAGGACGGTTGTCTTAGTGATGCTTCCATCTGGTTTGGGAAGTCTGGGGACCAACACTTGGGGGGCAGGGGTCTCCTACTGACTTCTCTCCTCCTTTCTAGCTTTTCTCTGCTCAGCTTTTCTTAGAGCATACTTCACCCTTCTGGCCCAAAAGGTGGTCTTATCTATTATCCAATGGATAGATGACCACCTGAGACTTGCAGAGCTTCAGTTTCAGTCGGAAACTATTACTATAAATGTAATATGCAGTTTTTCTCGTACATAATTAATGTTTTATTAACTCAGAAAAGCTGCAACTCAAATATGTATGAAATTACAACGATCAAAAGGACAATTTGATATGGTTCCTGTTGAGATTTGTTGGTAAAGTCATCTAATGTTTTTATGTCAGTTTTGATCTGATTAAATGTAACAAAATCAAGCATAAGCATAATATAGATGTTTAAAGCAGCTTTTACTAAAAGACCAAAAAATGTTCATCCGAGGATTTCTCTGACCTGCCATGATTGCCGGTCACAAAGAACCATGAAAACAAAGATTTCAAAGTAGTTCTATAATAACCTCCAGGGAGAGCGTAACAGTGATTTCTTTAGAAAGCTTGTAGGTAAGTCACTGTTTTCATTCTGTGGTCTGACTCCTAGAATCTATCACTCATTAGTGGATTTAGACTTCTTACCTCATGTCTTGTGATTTCAAACATTAAGTCAAGTCATGGAATTGCCAACAGTTGGAAAATTATTTATTGAGAAAAAATTAATAATTGCGCTCTTTACCCAGACAGAAAAACTGGATATGACACCAAATCTTTCATGTCAGAATGGAGCTGGAAAAGAAAAAGCCTGGAGCAAGATTTGCAAGATTAGAACCGTTTTGACATTTCTCACCAAACTACTTCCAACTGTAGATGAGCTAATATCGAGTATCAACAGGTCAGTGTGAACACTATGCTCACATGTCCAGAATGAACATATCGTTATTGATATTTTTTGTGTATTTGGGACAGAAATAATAGGATTTGTCCGTCCAAACTGGATAATGTATTCTGTTGTGTGTAATAAATTAACCAGCAAGTTCTGACATCCTTTCTGTGCTTTGCCATCAGCATCAAATGGAGGTGATTTCAAAGTCAGGATCTCTCTTCACATTTAAGGTAACTTAGAGTACGGGAGTCCTTCAGCTGAGACATGAGGTAAAAAGGGATTCAGTTGAGGTGGAGGAATCCTGATGCAATACGAAGTGTGCTGTGATTGGAAATTTGGGAACGGGGTTAGAGTTTCCTGCAGGGAAAGTTGTGCTTGAGCTCAGGGTAATAGAGTTGTACCTGGGAGGGCAAGAAAACCAGCTACTGGCGAGAATTTTGTTTCCTTTTACAAAGAATGAAAGAGGGATTGTTAAACCCAATATATATATATATATACAGTGGTGGGCCGTGCATTTCACACCTAGGCCTTCAGTAGTGCTCCATCTGAATCAACCCAACCCTCATTAACTATTTTATGGCTATAAAACTTCTAGTGCAGGTACAACTGCCACACACACACCAAAAGCATAAAAAATAACCTGATAAAATTTCAATATTATGTAGGGAGATAGCAAAATTTTACTCACCAAAAATCCAGATTATTTAAACACAAAATCCATCCTTTCTATCCTCAGGAAGATTTCAATCACTCTGTCGTGCAGAATCCGTGCGTTTCGCAGATAGAAAGTGTTCCGTGGCTGTGATAAGCTGGAAAAGGCTGCATGCGGGAATTGTTCTGGTATTCCTGAAGCCTCTCGTGGTCCAGGAGGGAGACAAACATCAGTTTTTGTGATCGATCAAGGTCTGTGTCTGGAAAATAATATTTGCGCGAGGATATTGCGCTGCACGCGCCCGCGGTGCGTTCAGGAGCCTCGTAGATTTCAGCTTCACTCCCGCTCAATGGAGTCACGGAACTCCTTTACCCGTGCCAGACAAAACTGTGCCACAACTTTACCCAGACATTCATTTTCCACCAAAAATCAGACTATGAGACGCTTTCCACTGGTAACATCTTCAAACCTGACACGCCGCTCCTCGGCACCTGTGTCCGTCAGCAGAACCAGAGCGAGCTGCGAGCTGTCCAATCAAAGCTCGTGAAAATCCTGACGTTTCTGTGGGCCTTCTAGCTGGCCTAGCACGTGGTCTCCTCCAGATCTGATTGGTTGAAGCAACAGTTTGGTAGACAATTATTTTATGCTACAGGGCCCGCAGAACTGATTGTGAAGGCCTCCGGGCAGATTTCTTTGACCCTAGCAACAAATGGTGCTGCAATGTGATTGGTTAATGCTTAAATAGGAAAATACACGTCTGGAAGCAGCGCAGCCAGGGAGACAGCAATGAAAGGACGAAGACAGAGCATTTGGAATTATAGAATACGTATTCACGGAAATAAATAATAATTAATATCAGTCTGTGATTCAGATATTTTTAGGCCAGCAGAGAAGGCTTTGCAGGCCCTGACGGCCCGCCACTGATATATATATATATATATATATATATATATCCGTGTTACCCTTCACGGCTGAAGAATGCCCGTTTACCAATCTATACTCCTCAAAAACACTTCTGGTCATGCTTTAAAAACATTGGAGTATTGCTTAACAGAGTTCTTTTGTTTTTTTTTTTGTAAACCATAACTTTACATGAGGACTGTCACTCTGTCTCTGTGTCTTAAAAAAGCACATGCTTCCTCCTTCATCAGTTAAGTGCAAATGGATGGGGTGGTCTCCAACTGTGCTGTCCTTTGGAAGCATCATGAGAGC